>NW_012123043.1:5590694-5596328 GCF_000951035.1 Colobus angolensis palliatus
AGCCTCCCCAGTAGCTGGGAATACAGGCGCCCACCACCACACTCGGCTAACTTTTTGTATTTTTAGTAGAGATGGGGTTTCACCGTGTTAGCCAGGATAGTCTCAATCTCCTGACCTCGTAATTTGCCTGCCTCAGCCTCCCAAAGTACTGGGATTACAGGTGTGAACCACCCCGCCTGGCCTAGCTGAGAGATGTTATGTTATTTAACCTCTCTGAGCCAGTCTCCCCACCTATGAAACATGGACTCCAGCTAGCACACAGGGTTGGCACTGGCGCTAAAGGGAGTTCTCCATGCAATGCAAATGAGAGACACTCGGAGGACATCAGCTCAACTCTCCCTCTTCAGGAGATGGAGGTGCCTAGCCTTCAGCATTTGTTAAGTCTGGCACCCTCTTTCACTCCATCACATCCTTCCATGGGGGACCACAGGCTCCAGCCCACTCCAAGGGCCTCTGTTGCTCCTGCTGACGTATCCCTAGAGACTCCAGGGCAATGCACACTCAGCCCTGGTCTTTGGGCTGCCCCCTCACGGGGTCTGGGCTCCTTCTTTGTTAGGAAGCTTCAGACAGGCTCAGGCAGGCAGGACATTTCCACTGTTGCCAGCCCTGCCCCAGGTGGGTGGGGAGGGGCAGATTTCTCCCACCCAGTGGCCTCAGGGCATAGTTCTCCCTTTTCTGGTTAGGCTACTTTAGGAGCCCTGTGCATGCAAGGAGCAATATTGTTACCATGAGGGCTAAGAGATGGGGCAGAGAGACCATCCAGGCTCCCTGGGTCCCCTGCAGGCATCATCACCTCCCTTGGGTGTGGTGGTGTCTCTCTGGTAGAAGAAAGAGCAAGAGGTGGGGCAGAGGTGTGGTCTGGATATGTAATTTCAGACACCTGACCTCCAGTTGGAATAAAGATTCCAATTGTCTTTATCTGTAAAACGGAGGTAATATCTTCATAGTGTTACTGTGGCAATCAAATGAGACTAATGTGTGGGAGGGTTCAGAACTGTAAGGCAAGAAATCCATCACAGGACATTACCCAATTTAAAGTCCTTCCATGGCTTCCCTATAGCTTTTAGGGTAAAAACAGGTTTACCATAGCCTCCAACCAGCTCACTAACCTCATCTCCCACCATCTGACCCACATGGTTCTTGCAGCTGAGCTCATGCCTGCTCTGGGTCTCCTGCATGTGCTACTTCCTGGCTCGGACTTCCTCCATCTAACCAACTACTCATCATCAGCTTTTTAATCTTTCTCAGAGAAGCCTGACCAGGGCTGCTTGTTACTTGCCCTCTTTGGACCTTCATCTTTGCACACGTATAAAGAGTTGTGTGACTGTTTGAGGTCTGCATCCGCCCACCTGTGTTCCCTGAATGTGGGCTTCCTGAGGATAGGAACTGGGCACCATGCCGACAGTATCTCCAGGCTTTGCAGAGCATTGAGCACACAGTAGGCATTTTATTCGTTGAAAGAAAAAAGCAGCTGGGTGGGGTGGCTCACGCCTGTAATCCCAGCACTTTGGGAGGCTGAGGCAGCAGATTACCTGAGGTCAGGAGTTCGAGACCAGTTTGAACAACATGGAGAAAACACATCTCTACTAAAAATACATAATTGGTCATAGTGGTGCATGCCTGTAATCCCAGCTACTTGGGAGGCTGAGGCAGGAGAATTGCTTGAACCCAGGAGGCGGAGGTTGCAGTGAGCCAAGATCGTTCACTGGGCAACAACAGTGAAATTCTGTCTCAAAAAAAAAAAAAAAAGAGGAATCCAGTAGCAAAAGTGTCACTATAACTGACAACTGAGGCTCAGCCTCCATGTCTGGGGGATGGTGGAGAGTGGTAGGCTCATGGCAAACTCGGGTCTGCATGCCCTCTCTGAAGCTCAGCTTTACTGGACAGGTGCCCTGGGGGAAAGTGGGTACAGCATTGCAGATCTGGTCATTTGTCAAGAGAAGCTGGAAATTTCAATTTTTATATTAGACCTCTCAATTTTCTGAATGCTGGCAACTAATTCAGAATATTTTCAAAAGATGGTTTTAACACAATGGCCAGGTGCAGTGGCTCACACCTTTAAATCCCAGTGCTTTGGGAGGCTGAGTTGGGAGGACTGCTTGAGCCCAGGAGTTCAAGACTAGCCTGGACAACAGAGTGAGACCCCCACTTCTACAGAAGAAAAACAAAAACAAAACAGAATCAGCATCAACAACAAAACAACAAAAAACACTATGAACCACTGTTTTGCTCTGCTCCAGGGAGGCTTTCTCAAGTTAACAGTTTGCCTCAGGTTGCCAAGTACTTGATTGGGTTACAATTTGCTGGAAATCATTTTTAACTTCAGAAGCACTGGTTCCCTAAACGGATTCCTGGGACATACCCTTATCTCTATCAGTAACACTAAGCCCCTCTGAGCGTGGATTACTCTGCAGATGGCCAAATCGATCTGTTGTTGATTCTATTAACTCCACTTTCAGAGGTTGGCATTTTCCTCGTACTGACCCACCCACCCTATTTGAGGCTTAACATTGTTTAGGACGAGCCAGCAGATGATTTACAATGAGTGTTATCATTCAAAAGAAAGTCCTATTATTTGCTACAGACTAGGGTGTGGTATCAAAGACTGGAGGGGCCTGGAGTTTAGGGTGGAGTTTGGGCCAGGTCCTGGCCAAGCCCTCACACGTGGGGGATGTGAGTTCAAGTCATACACAACCAAGTGGGCATGCCATGTCTCCGAGATAGGCCTCCTTTTCATGTGCTGGGTCGTGGGTTTCACCTTGAAGAAGGTGAATGGTGAGCATAGACAATGAGGGAAGTTATTATGGGGTTGGCAGGGGAAATGCAGTTAGGAAAGAAAGGAATGTAGGTCACCGCATAGTCCCAGGGGCTCTGGTGATGAGTTCGGAGAATGCCACCCTTCCTGGGCCCTCTTCTCCTTAAAGGTAGTGCCAGTCAAGGGAGGGGGTTTAATGACTGAGTAAACCTTACTGGCCTCCCATCCCCCAAACCTTCTTCTCTGAGACATTCTTTTTTCCCTAAAGTGGAGGCCTTGCCTTCTGTTCCAAGTGAGGGTTAGGGCAGGGGAAGACAAGAAAGTCAGCTTGATAAAACTTGCTGGCCAGACGCGGTGGCTCACGCCTGTAATTCCAGCACTTTGGAAGGCCGAGGCGGGTGGATCACCTGAGGTCAGGAGTTTGAGACCAGCCCAGCCAACATGGTGAAACCCTGTCTCTACTAAAAATACCAAACAAATTAGCTGGGCATGATGGTGGGCAACTGTAATCCCAGCTACTCAGGAGGCTGAGGCAGGAGAATCACTTGAACCCAGGAGGCAGAGGTTACAGTGAGCTGAGATCACACCATTACACTCCAGCCTAGGTGACAGGAGCAAAACTCTGTCTCAAAAAAAGCAAAGACAAAGACAAAAAACAAACAAAAAAAACCACAGCGTACCTTAATTTTCCTTGGGGGAAGTGAACTCTACAAGGAGATCAGCCTTGGTTACCAGAAAGCAAGATACTTCTCTGAGCATAAATGCTGCTTTGCCCTCCTCCAACTCCTTGTTTGGACTTTTTGGGATAGGTGAGATGTGGAGGTAAGGGGTCTTGGGCTTGGGTCTGATTTCTGGTTCACTCTAGGCCCTGGGCCCTTCATAAATACTTTCCTCCAAATCTTCTTTCCATGCCCTGCCAACCTCATTCTGGCCTCCCACAAGCTGGACACCCTCTTACAAAAAGCTCAAGGAATTAAGATTCTGTTTTTGGGAAAGAGGAAGGGTGACATGCTCAAGTTAAGGAAATGTTGCTTAAGAAGATTTTTGGAGGGTTGAATAAAAGTGAAGGGGCTTTCTAACAAGGAGGTTAAAACCATGGCTTTTGGAGTCTGAAAGGGTTCAAAGTTTACCTGTCATTTACTAGCTGAGTGATTCTGGGAAGTTACTTTAACTTCTGGACCCCATTTTCTCATCTGGTAAAAAGGGGTTACGAATACAAGCTCTGAGGATGAAGAGGTGAGAAGTACAATGGATACTTAGAACATTGCTTGGTACTTAGCACTGAAAAATGTTAGCCACCACTAGTTTCACCAAAGGAAAAAGGAGAAAAGATGATGTGGTTCCTGGCAGGTGTTTGGTGGCTCCCTGACACCCACATACTCTGCACTGCCCGGAACCTCCTCCCTCCTTGTCTGTATTAGTAATCCCTGCCTCCTCTGCAGGAGCCAGCTCAGCGGCCCCTCCTCTGAGCTCCCAGGGCACCTTGAGTTGGATTTGTCTGGACATTGGGTTCCTGTGTTACCTCCAAATCCACTGCTCCAGCTCAGTGGATGTTTGTTGAATTAGTGAATAATCCCTTGCTTTTGTACGTCACTTCAGTTCATAAAGCTCATAGGAATACATTATCTGATTTAATCTTCAGAAGCACACTGCAGGGAGGATCCTGTTTTACGGATTAAAAATACACGTATACAAGAGACGGGTTACCTGGAGTCTGCACGGTTTATGCAGATTGCGACAACCTAGACCCTGCCTGAGGTGCAGCTCCTGGGTCACCTCACGTAGTCAAAGGTGGGTGTCTCGGGGAGGTTCCCACCAGCGCAGGGAGGTGGCTTCTGCACAACCTCACTGAAGTCTGCACCAAATTGCCAGCAGGGCCCAGACCTTTCTCTGACTGTCCCAGCTCTCTCAGTGCAATGAATCTGGGAAACCCAAACATCCTGCCCCTCACCCCATCAGACCTGGCCTTCCAGGGATGTGGCTTTCCCTTATCCAGGGAAAAGGCTGAGGTGGCCTCAGGCTGCTGTGGGGGACATGGGTGTCCTCCTTTCTTGGTGACCAGCAATTTGACCTTAGCCAGTGTGAAGTGTGGGGGGCTCTGATGGGGGTGTGGGAGGAGGAAACAAAGTGGGAGCACAGCCCACCCCCATCCTCTCTGCAGCCTCTGGGGCTCCCCTCAGTTCTGTCTGGCAGCTGTCTTTCCCACTGACCTCTTTTCCTCCCTCTGTGTTGGCCACATCCTTCCTTTATCAAAAGCAGCTGCTTCAGGTTCTCCTGAATTGCCTTTTAGGGGAAAGGCATTTGTGTCTCTTGGTAGCCGGTTTCTGCTGAGAAAGGTGGGACAGGCTCTGGTTTCTCAGGTGAGACTGGAGAGGCCAAGGCAATCCTTCACTCCTGGAGAGCTGGGGAGAAGCCCACACTACTGGGGCAATTGAGATCCCATCCCTTCCCCTCCCCTCCCCTCCCCTCCTTTCCCCTCTCTGCACCTCCAGGACCCAGCAGCAACCCTTTTTGCTCCAGGTTTCTCATTCATCCAAACATTTACTAAGCTCCTAGTGAGTGCTAAGCACCTGAGAGGAGGGTCTCAGTGTCAGCATCATCTCCTCCATGAAGCTTTGGAGCTCTTCCTGGGAATAAGTAAGCTCTTCTCTGGTTACTGTGGCTCAAAGGAAGGTTCACAGACAGTGGTGCCACTCAAACCTGGGTTTTAATTCCAGTGCTATTTACTAGCTGAGATTTTTTTTTTTTGAGATGGAGTCTTGCTCTGTCGCCCAGGCTGGAGTGCAGTGGCACGATCTCGGCTTACTGCAAGCTCTGCCTCCCGGGTTCACGCCATTCTCCTGCCTCAGCCTCCCCAGTAGCTGGGAATACAGGCGCCC
>NW_012123043.1:5596378-5599390 GCF_000951035.1 Colobus angolensis palliatus
ATTCTCCTGCCTCAGCCTCCCCAGTAGCTGGGAATACAGGCGCCCACCACCACACTCGGCTAACTTTTTGTATTTTTAGTAGAGATGGGGTTTCACCGTGTTAGCCAGGATAGTCTCAATCTCCTGACCTCGTAATTTGCCTGCCTCAGCCTCCCAAAGTACTGGGATTACAGGTGTGAACCACCCCGCCTGGCCTAGCTGAGAGATGTTATGTTATTTAACCTCTCTGAGCCAGTCTCCCCACCTATGAAACATGGACTCCAGCTAGCACACAGGGTTGGCACTGGCGCTAAAGGGAGTTCTCCATGCAATGCAAATGAGAGACACTCGGAGGACATCAGCTCAACTCTCCCTCTTCAGGAGATGGAGGTGCCTAGCCTTCAGCATTTGTTAAGTCTGGCACCCTCTTTCACTCCATCACATCCTTCCATGGGGGACCACAGGCTCCAGCCCACTCCAAGGGCCTCTGTTGCTCCTGCTGACGTATCCCTAGAGACTCCAGGGCAATGCACACTCAGCCCTGGTCTTTGGGCTGCCCCCTCACGGGGTCTGGGCTCCTTCTTTGTTAGGAAGCTTCAGACAGGCTCAGGCAGGCAGGACATTTCCACTGTTGCCAGCCCTGCCCCAGGTGGGTGGGGAGGGGCAGATTTCTCCCACCCAGTGGCCTCAGGGCATAGTTCTCCCTTTTCTGGTTAGGCTACTTTAGGAGCCCTGTGCATGCAAGGAGCAATATTGTTACCATGAGGGCTAAGAGATGGGGCAGAGAGACCATCCAGGCTCCCTGGGTCCCCTGCAGGCATCATCACCTCCCTTGGGTGTGGTGGTGTCTCTCTGGTAGAAGAAAGAGCAAGAGGTGGGGCAGAGGTGTGGTCTGGATATGTAATTTCAGACACCTGACCTCCAGTTGGAATAAAGATTCCAATTGTCTTTATCTGTAAAACGGAGGTAATATCTTCATAGTGTTACTGTGGCAATCAAATGAGACTAATGTGTGGGAGGGTTCAGAACTGTAAGGCAAGAAATCCATCACAGGACATTACCCAATTTAAAGTCCTTCCATGGCTTCCCTATAGCTTTTAGGGTAAAAACAGGTTTACCATAGCCTCCAACCAGCTCACTAACCTCATCTCCCACCATCTGACCCACATGGTTCTTGCAGCTGAGCTCATGCCTGCTCTGGGTCTCCTGCATGTGCTACTTCCTGGCTCGGACTTCCTCCATCTAACCAACTACTCATCATCAGCTTTTTAATCTTTCTCAGAGAAGCCTGACCAGGGCTGCTTGTTACTTGCCCTCTTTGGACCTTCATCTTTGCACACGTATAAAGAGTTGTGTGACTGTTTGAGGTCTGCATCCGCCCACCTGTGTTCCCTGAATGTGGGCTTCCTGAGGATAGGAACTGGGCACCATGCCGACAGTATCTCCAGGCTTTGCAGAGCATTGAGCACACAGTAGGCATTTTATTCGTTGAAAGAAAAAAGCAGCTGGGTGGGGTGGCTCACGCCTGTAATCCCAGCACTTTGGGAGGCTGAGGCAGGTGGATCACGAGGTCAGGAGTTTGAGACCAGCCTGACCAACATGGTGAAACCCCCACCTCTACTAAAAACACAAAAATTAGCCAGGCATGGTGGTGCACACCTGTAATCCCAGCTACTCAGGAGGCTGGGGCAGGAGAACAGCTTGCACCCGGAAGGTGGAGGTTGTAGTGAACAGAGATCACGCCACGGCACTCCAGCCTGGGGGACAGAGTGAGACTCTGTCTCAAAAAAAAAAGGAAAAAAAAAGAAAAAGGCAACTGACTCAGAGGCAGCTCCACCCCCAGGCCCCCAGGCTCTTCATCCACTCTCCTTAGCCTGAAGTCTGTGGCATTTGCAGTCCTCCCCAACTCCACCGGACTCAGCAACTGCTCCCAGTCCAGCAGAGGAATCAGGAGCACTGTTCTGACTTTCTTCCTTGCTCCTCCCTATCAAAACTCAAAATTCTGGTCACTTGCATCTTCCTTCTTGACTCCCTTTCACGAGGCCAGAGAACGCATGGCCTGTTTACCATGTCACCTCAGTTTCTAGTTTGGGGCTGTTCTGCAGATAGATCACTTGCCTATTAGTAAACCTCCTGAGGATGGCTCCCATCCCTCCCTGTTAGGCAAAGAGCAGAGCCTCTCGAATCCAAAGGCTTGAGCACAGGTCCAAGTCCAGCACTATCCCAGTTGTTAAGGCTTTGGATGAATCAATTACTGCACCAGTTTCCTCATCAGTAAAATAGAATACCACTTCACAGAATGGCGGAAATCAGGAGGTACACAAATTATGGTGTGACACTGTGCTAAGCACTCTACCTGCTTTCATCTGCGCAGCTCAATGTGATAGACTCTACTTCTTTTTCCATGTGGGGTAACTGAGGCATGGAGGGGTTACACTCTACCTGCTTTCATCTGTGCAGCTTGTTCACACCACCATTAAAGCAGTCTGAACTCAGGCAAGCTCCCCCAAGAGACCCAAGCTTTTTCCTAACTGCCAGGCTTGCTCTGTTCCCTTAAAGTCAGGGGCAGAAGAGGTGCTCAGTAGTTTCAGGTTATTTCGATTCAAATTTGGCCAGGCATGGTGGCTCACACCTGTAATCCCAGCACTTTGGGAGGCTGAAGCGGGCGGATCACAAGGTCAGGAGATTGAGACCATCCTGGCTAACATGGTGAAACCCTGCCTCTACTAAGGATACAAAAACTTAGCCGGGTGTGGCGGCGGGCACCTATAGTCCCAGCTACTCCGGAGGCTGAGGCAGGAGAATGGCGTAAACCCAGGAGGCGACAGAGCGAGACTCCTCAAAATAAATAAATAAATAAAATAGGCCGGGCGCGGTGGCTCAAGCCTGTAATCCCAGCACTTTGGGAGGCCGAGACAGGCGGATCGCTTGAATTTGGGAGGTGAAGGCTGCAATGAGCCATGATCGTGCTGCTGCACTCCAGCCTGGGCGACACAGCGAGACTCCTCAAAATAAATAAATAAATAAATAAAT
>NW_012123043.1:5600958-5613713 GCF_000951035.1 Colobus angolensis palliatus
CTGACCTCGTGATCCGCCCGTCTCGGCCTCCCAAAGCGCTGGGATTACAAGCTTGAGCCACCGCGCCCGGCCGAGGAACCTTTTTTTAAAGCTATATTTTGCTTGGGCCATGAATGTCAAATTGAGGAACCTTTTTTAAAGCACGCACCAACACAGTTTTACTGCATTCTTGTTTCCTTAAATGTCTGAGGCTCCTAGGGCAGTGGTTCTCAACTCTGCTGCACATTTGCCTCACTTAGGAAGATTTTTATTTATTTATTTATTTATTTTTGAGACAGAGTCTCGCTCTGTCACCCAGGCTGCAAGGCAATGGTCTGATCACTGATCACTGCAGCCTTAACTTCCCAGGCTTAAGCGATCCTCCTGCCTCAGCCTCTTGAGTACCTGGGACTATAGGAAAGCATCACCATGCCCAGCTAATTTTTTCTATTTTGTGTAGAGATGGTATCTCACTATGTTGCCCAGGCTGGTCTCCAACTCCTGGGCCCAAGTGATCCTCCTGCCTTGGCCTCTCAGTGTTGGGATTACAGGTGTGAGCAGCCGCACCAGCCTAGGCTAATAGAAATGTTCTGAGCATGTTTAAAGAAGGCTAGGCTAAACTCTAATGTTCACTGGGGATATTAAATCGACTTATGATCAGTTTATTAGGACGCAAACCCATCATAAGTCGGCAAGCAGCTGTATTTATTAAGAGCTTCCCATGTTATTCTAATATGCAGGCAGAACTGAGAAGCGCTGACCTAGAACCGGTATTCTCAGTGTGGTCTCAGCCAGCGTTAGCATTACCTGGGAACTTGTTAGAAATGAAAATAATCAGGCCTCACCCCAGATCTCCTGAATCAGAAACTCAAGGGGTAGGACCGGTAATCCGAGTTTACAGCTCCTGCAGGGGATTCTAGTACAGGCTAAAGAACTCTGATGGAGGCACTCAATTTCAAAGCAGAAAATAATCAAAAAGGATGTCTTACCTAAGTCTGTCCTTTTGTTCTCTGGGAAAAGGAGGGAGAGTTAAACAGCTTCCCATCATGTTCTTGGCAGAGTCAGACCTAGAAGCTGGGTTTTGCTCCCCACATGCAGTCCCCTCCTCCCTTGTTCTGTCCACTCTTGCACAGCCTTGTGTCAGTCCACAAAGGATACAATTCCTACTACCCTCTACATGCCTGTCACCTTTCCCATCAAGAGGCAGACTTTATTTCTCCGTTAGTTCACTAGCGTGGCTGTAGCAAAGTGCCACAGACTGGGCAGCTTAAAACAACCAAAATGTATGGTTCTGGAGGCCAGAAGTCTGAGATCAAGGCATGGGCAGGGCTATATTTCCTCTAAAGGCACTAGGGAAGGATCTGTTCTGGGCTTCTTTCCTAGCACCTGCTAGCTGTGGCAGCACAATGCCAATCTTCACACAGTCTCCTGCCTGCCTGTGTATGTTGTCATTTCTCCATTATAAAGGACCCCAGTCATATTGGATGAGGGGCCCACCCTATTCCAGTAGGACCTCATCCTCATTAATAAGATCTGCAATTACTTTATTTCCAATTAAGGTCACATTCTGAGGTACTGGGGGTTAGGAGTTCAAAATTCAGTGTTGGGAAGACACAACATTGTGTCTCCCAGTGAACGTGGACCTTAAGGCCTAAGTCTTTTTCTTGAGACAGGATCTCATTCTGTCACCTGGGCTGGACTGCAGTGGCATGATCTCAGCTCATTGCAACCTCTGCCTCCCAGGCTCAAGCAATCCTCCTGCCTCAGCCTCCTGAGTAGCTGGGATTGCAGGTATGCACCACCACATCTGGCTAATTTTTTGTAGAGACAATGTTTCACCTTGTTGGCCAGGCTCGTCTCAAACTCCTGAGCTCAAGCAATCTGCGTGCCTCAGCCTCCAAAAGTGCTGAGATTACAGGCATGAGCCGCTGCTTCTGGCCAAGGCCGAGGTCTTAAGAGGCCCCACAGCTTGTTTTCTCTCTCTGGAAGCCAACTGCCATTTAAGAAGTCCAGCTACACTGCGGGAGAAAAAAGCCCTGTAGCATAAGGGCTAAGGAGAAAGCAAGGGAGGCCCCCGGCCACGCCAGCAGAGACGCAAGATGTGCAAGTGTGGCCATATTGAATTCTTGAGTGGCCCCAGTCAACTCCACAGAGAGGGTGCACCGCCAGCAAGCCCTTCCACAAACTACAGAAACGTGAGTGAATCAATGGCGGTTGTTTAAAGCCGCTCAGTTTTGGGGTAGTCTGTTACATAGCAAGACATCACTGAGACATGCCTCACACAGCACAGGGCCTTCGTAATTCATGCTCGATTCCTTCTGTTGGAAGCCCTTCTGTCAGAGGCCAGTGCCTGCCTATTACTCAGATAAAATATTTGGGTCTCACTGCTAGCAGAGTGGCTGGGAATGAGGACAAAGTTGTGCTTGTATTTAATGAATGGCACCCTCTGACCTACCTAAAAGCTTCTGAGAGCGCGGGTGAGAAGCTGGGCCCCTGGCGTGAGCAGGGGAGGGGGCAGAGAGGTACTGAGGGGCGCTTTGTGCGGGTGGGCTTACAGCCAGAGCTTGGGCGCACAGAGCCAATTGTGTGGGCTCCAGGACACTGGAACCTCAGGGGGTAAGAGGAGGAATACAAGTAGCGAGAGGCCTTGGCTAGGGGAAAATTGGAATAATTAACCATTGAGAACAAGCGTCTTCAAAAGAGCTTAATTTTGGGGAAATGAAGAGCTACAGAGAAGCACAAATAAGTGATTACTTAGAATAGGAACAGAGGATTATTATATGGAGAACAGTGATGGAAGGAAAGCCCTTTTTCCTCCCCTGTGGTGGGTTATAGTCCCAATCATATTGATAATAGTGAACACTGATGACCACTTACTGTGTCCCAGGTACTGTTCTAAGCACTGTCTATTTAATCCTCAAGATGACCCTGAGGGAAGTACTGCTGTTCTAGTCTCATTTTATAGATCAGGAAACAGGCCAGTAACGTGACCAAGGCCACACAGTTATGAGGTGGCAAAGCTGGGATTCAAATTCAGGTATTCTGGCTTCAGAGTCTGTGTTCTTCATCACCTGTGCTGCTCTGTCCTTTTGTTTTTTTCTTTCTTTCCTTTCTTTCTTTTTTTTTTTTGAGACAGAGTCTTGCTCTGTCGCCCAGGTTAGAGTACAGTGGCACGATCTTGGCTCACTGCAACCTCCATCTCCTGGGTTCAAGCGATTCTCCCACCTCAGTCTCCCAGGTAGCTGGGATTACAGGTGCCTGCCACCATGCCAGCTAATTTTTGTATTTTTAGTAGAGATGAGGTTTTACCATGTTGGACCAGGCTGGTCTCGAACTCCTCAGGTATCTGCCCACCTTGGTCTCCGAAACTGCTGAGATTACAGGTGTGAGTCACCATGCCTGGCCTGCTCTGTCCTTTCTAAGGCCAGAGCACTGTCTCATCACACCTCTGCAGAGCCTTAATCACAGCAATTAGACATGGCTTGTGCTGGGACTAGTAAAATCCACTCCAAGGGGCCTAGCCCTCAGGGTTGGGGACTATTTTGTAGTGCGATGCCCCGAAATAAGATGACCACACAGGCGAGGCGCTGCTGCAGAAAATCCTCCATGGGACTGTCCACTACCTTTCTGACAGCCTGGAAGCAGCTCCTCCCAGAAGAGGCACTCACAACCCTTTAAGAACCTGCCCAGACTTGATAAGGGACAAAAAAAATCAGACTCCAGATCAGCAAGACAGGATAGGGTGTGGGAGGGATGCCTACACCTGAGACAAGACACCCTTATCTTTTTTTCCATTTCTTCCCAGTTGCTGGGTTCCACATAGAGACATGTGGTGGTCGCGGTGGTGGTGGAGGGTGTTCTTTTTTTTTTTGAGACAGAGTTTCACTCTTGTTGCCCAGGCTGGAGTGCAATGATGCGATCTTGCCTCCCCACCACCTCTGTCTCCCGGGTTCAAGCAATTCTCCTGCCTCAGGCTCCAGAATAATTGGGATTTCAGGCATGCGCCACCATGCCTAATTTTGTATTTTCAGTAGAGACAGAGTTCATCCATGTTGGTCAGGCTGGTCTCGAACTCCCAACCTCAGGTGATCTGCCCACCTTGGCCTCCCAAAGTGCTGGGATTACAGGCATGAGCCACCATGCGGTTCAAGCGATTCTCCTGCCTCAGGTTCCCGAGTAGCTGAGATTTCAGGCATGCACTACCATGCCTAATTTTGTAGTTTCAGTAGAGACAGAGTTCCTCCATGCTGGTCAGGCTGGTCTTGAACTCCCGACCTCAGGTGATTCTGCCCACCTTGGCCTCCCAAGGTGCTGGGATTACAGGCATAAGCCACCATGCCTGGCCAAGGGTGTTCTTAGCTGGAGGTTTAGTCCAAGTCCCTGAATTTACAGACAAGTAAATCCAGAAGAATTACTTGACAAGGTCTCTACGCCTCCCCCAAGTGAGAGAGGGGGGTCATCTGTTTTCCCAGGGCTGATACACCGCACTGTCTTTCTTCCTGAAGACTGAGGACTGGGGTGAGGAGGCGTGGGGAAAGGAAGCACGTGCTGTCAGCTTCCGCATTCTTCCTGTCCGTAAGGGAATTCCATACAGTCTCCTTAACTGAGTCCTGCCACATCCTTTTGAGCAGGTGTTCAAGTCCCCGGTGAAGCCAGCATCAACAGCCCCCTAGCCTGCTCCTCAGGCTGCCCAGAGTGCCCCAGAAAGTACGTAGAGACAGTCCCAGCTTGACGCCCTGACCTTTCACTAGGATTGGTTTCTAACTTCGTTCCCTCTCTCCCTGGCCAATGAGCCAGCTTCATTGTGAAGGTGTCAGGGACATGAGAATCATCTACATTTATTACCATCCCTTGGACTCTAATTCCCAGACATCTAAGGCTTTAAGTAGCCACCATCTTTCTCCCACCATAAGTTAGGGCTCCAACTCCTATCTTTCTGCCTCCCACTGGGTTCAACTTAGCTCAGTACCCGAGTATGCACGGGATGGGGTAACCAGGACTGCACGGCATGTGATTAACTCACACCCTGCCATCAAAGCCTTATGCACTGGGGGAGCCCCTTCCTGTCACTCTTTGGCATGAACCTTTCACTTTGGTCAGAAGATTCCTGTTCCATGGACACACAGCCTACCCGTGTTGAGTTTTCATCTCTTTTCCACCACTCTGCCTTTCTCCTTAAGCCCCAGCATTAGGGAGCTTGTTACAGTTCTGAGACAGTATGCTGTTCCCCCTGCCTTGTTCCTTCCTGGTCTGTCTGGCCAACTCAGCCTCCAAAATCCACTGCCATTTACTGCAGGTCTGCCCTGCTTCTGGACTTCAGTCACATTTCTACACATATTTGTCATGTTATATTTTGATTTGTTTAGAGCTTCCCCTTCCTAACTTTACCCTCTTCCAAACTTAGACACAGAGGGCAAGTAGGTTTCATGCTCCATGTGCTGGGGACTCTAGGCCCCGTCAGGGCTCGGAGGCAGGTGGGAAAATGCATGCTATTGATGGAACTGGGGGCTAGCCTTCACCTGCTTTATCTTACTACTTATTGGTACATTGTCTTTTCAGGGAAATAAAACGGCCTTCAGTGTGTTTGGAAGATCTTGTTTTAGAAGACCTTGTTTGGGCTGGGCGCATTGGCTCATGCTTGTAATCCCAGCACTTTGGGAGGCCGAGGCAGGTGGATCACCTGAGGTCAGGGGTTCGAGACCAGCCTGGCCAACATGGCGAAACCCTGTCTCTACTAAAAATACAAAAATTAGCCGGGCGTGGTGGCGGGTGCCTAAAATCCCAGCTACTCAGGAGGCTGAGGTAGGGGAATAGCTTGAACCTGCAAGGCTGAGGCAGCAGTGTGCTGAGATTGTACCACTACACTCCAGCCTGGGCAACAGAGCAAGCCTCAGTCTCAAAAAATAAAAAAATTTAAAAAAGTAAAATGAGATCATAAGGGTAGATTCTAATCCAATAGGACTGATGTCCTCATAAGAGGAGGCAATAAGGACACAGGCCAGAGATGGCCATTTGTAAGCCAAGGAGAGAGGCCTCAGAAGAAACCCACCTGCCAACACATCTTGACTTCGGACTTCTAGCCTCCCAGATGTGAGGCTCATTTCTGTTGTTCAAGACACCTCGTCTGTGGTGCTTTGTTATGGCAAGCCCAGCAGACTACTACATCTAAAACTGAATTCTTCTCCAAGCCCAAATGGGAAACACGGGAGGGAGAACATCTCATGCTGTCCAAGGCAGCAAGTCACCCATGACCCTTCTCCCTGTGTGCCATGTCAACTGGTCACTAAGCGCTGTGACCCAATCATTTTACTCTTCCCTCCCCCATCTCACTGCTCTGGTCCAAGCATTGGTTTTTCACTTTGATTACTACAACAGCCACTATCCCTCTACTGTACTGTGCCCAGAAATCTATCTTCTTGCAACTGTCAAGCAATCCTTTAAGGCAATATTTCTTTCTTTCTTTCTTTCTTTCTTTCTTTTTTTTTGAGACTGAGTTTCGCTCTTATTGCCCAGGCTGGAGTGCAATGGCGTGATCTCAGCTCATCACAACCTCCGCCTCCCGGGTTCAAGTGATTTTCCTGCCTCAGCCTCCTGAGTAGCTGGGATTACAGGGATGTCCCAACATTGCCCGCTAATTTTTTTTTTTTTTCAGACGGAGTCTCACTCTCTCACCCAGGCTGGAGTGCAGAGGCGCAGTCTCAGCGCAAGCTCCGCCTCCTAGGTTCACGCCATTCTCCTGCCTCAGCCTCCCGAGTAGCTGGGACTATAGGCGCCTACCACCACGCCTGGCTAATTTTTTGTATTTTTAGTAGAGACGGGGTTTCGCTGTGTTATCCAGGATGGTCTTGATCTCCTGACCTCATGATCCACCCATCTCGGCCTCCCAAAGTGCTGCAATTACAAGCGTGAGCCACCACGTCCGGCCACAGCCAGCTAATTTTTTTATATTTGTAGTAGAGACGAGGTTTCTCCATGTTGGTCAGGCTGGTCTCGAACTCCCAACCTCAGGTGATCAGCCCACAGCCTCCCAAAGTGCTGGGATTACAGGCATGAGCCACCGCACCCGGCCTAAGATTTCTTAATTTCAATAGTATTGACATTTCTGGCAGGATAATTCTTTGTGGTGTGGGGTGTCTGTTCTATGCTTTGTAGGACTGAGCCACATCCCTGGTCTCTATAGGCAACACACCAGATCATCCCTACCCGCAGTTGCAACAGTCAAAAACGTCTCTAAACATTGCCAAATGTCTGCTGGAGGGCAAGTGTCCCAGGTTGAGAACCACTGCTTTAAGGACGGGTTATCTCTGAATGCAGGCACCTGAATGCCACTAAACATTTTATACAGGAGGAAGTTAAAATTTCTTTGCTCCCCACAATGGCCCTCTAACATCTAGAATCCATGGCTCATAGGAGGTGCTCAACAAATATTTGAAAAAGAAATCCAAACCAAGGTCATTCAGTCCTGTACCTTTTTCTCTAGTTCCTTCCACCATTCCAAATTCCATCTACAAGCTAGTCGAGATCACCCAAATATAACGTGCTCATGTTTTCCATATTTTTTCCTGTAACAGTCTCTGCCTTGAACCCTGCCCTGTACCCCAACTCACTGTCAGTATCTGGTGCAAGTGCCAGTCCTCCTGGAAAGCTCCCCTCGTCTTGCCTGAGGCTTCCTGTGGCCTCCAGGCACTGAGCATATGTCTCACCCACTCTACTGAGCTTTAAGCAGAGGGAAGACAGAAAAAGAGCAGCTTCCTCACTGCAGGTGGGTGTACTAGTGCAGGACACTGAACGCCTAGAAGCAGCAACATGAGTCACATCACAGGATCTCAGATCTGAAGGTGGGGATACAGGGTAGAGCTGAGAATAGCACAAGTCTTCATGAAGGAAAAGTTAGGCCCCAAGATCCTGTCTTTCACTTTATACAAGCAGACAACTAATGCATCCAACAGAAAACAAGTTTACACCCTGGGGCAGTCAAATCTAAAACTTTGGCCTCAGGTACAGCTCAGGCTATAGGTGAGGAACCAGACTGAAAGCTGGGCAGAACTTACTGAGAGTCTGCCCTACAGAGAAAAAGAAACAGTCAAGGTCTCCTGTCCCATCTATGCATTCTTGGAGGTCAGAAATTGTTGGATTTCTAATAGGGACCGGGCACTTTGGAGGTGCTCTGTCTTCTCTTAGGCCACTTCCCCTTAGTTTTCAGTTCTGCATCACCAGAGTAACCGCCCTCCTCTACAAGGACTCCATGGAGCCAGCTGAGCATGGGGAGCTGGGTCTTGGGGGAGTTATAAATGGAAGCCAATGTGACCTGCAGGAAGTCATCTAGGTTTAGATCTTGTTATGGCCAGGACTAGGACTAGAGTCCATCTGCTGCATCCTCCAATAACAACATCCGTGAGAAAGCCAGCCCAGGAAGGGCAATGCTTACCTATGCTCATGCTTTAAGTAGAATAGTTGACCATTGCACAATATGGGTTTGAGAGGCATGGGTCCACTTAGATGTGGCTTTTTCAACACAAGTTGCATTGAGTGTGCCTGCCTTCCCTTTTACCTCTTCAACCCTCTTTTGTCTCTGCCACCCCTGAGATAGCAAGAACTCCTCCTCTTCCTACTCAAGGTAAAGATGAGGAGGAAGCCTTTATAATGATCCATTTCCACTTAATGAACAGTAAATATATTTTCTCTTAGATTTTTCTCTAGCTTACTTTCTTATAAGAATGTGATATGTAATACATTAATAATATGTTAATTGGTTGTTTATATTATTGGTAAGGCTTCCAGTGAATGGTAGGTTATTAGTTAAGTTTTGGGGCAGACAAAAGTTATATGTGGATTTCTGACTGCACAGGGTCAGCACCCCAACCCGTGTTGTTCAAGGGTCAACTGTGCTTGTTAAGACTTCAAGAGTCTCTTAAGTTTCAGGTCACAACCCCAAGACAAAGAATTTCTCTTCTCCATCCTCACCCTATCAGAGGTTCCATAGTTTGAAAGGAACCCAAGCAAGGCTCCCAAGGGACTGGGCCCTATCTGGGTTTGGAGGTGGGGAGGTGGGAGGTAAGGTTGGGCAAAGACTGAACAAAAACGCTTCCTGTTTATTTCAAAAGTACAAAAAGAAGGATGGGTCATAGATGAGAACATGACTTACCTTCCATTCTATCTGGGGGCCAGGAGAAGAGGTATGGCAGCTGCTAAGTTATCCAAATAAATCGTCGAGCTTGCTACTCTCAGCTTTAACTGACTCATTCTATCTGCTATCTAATCACAGGAGAGTGCTCAGGGTTAGGAGTCCAACCCTCACTGGATGTTCGCCTTCCTGTGGCGTGGGGCATGTGCTCTAGGAGGGGTAGTCTCTCTACATGATGGATTAAACTGCTAATATGTATGAATTCATGGGCCCAGTGAGAGGAAGAGAAGGAAAGAAAACATCAGCTCACTGGTTTCTGGGCGAAGATACCGGCAGAGCAGACTAGGGGCACCTGCCAAACATCAACAGATCCAGATCCGTTAAGAGGCACTTTATTTTATTTATTTATTTTTTGGAGACAGAGTTTTGCTCTTATTGCCCAAGCTGGAGTGCAATGGTGTGATCTCAGCTTACTGCAACCTCCGCCTCTTGGGTTCAAGCAATTCTCCTGCCTCAGCCTCCTGAGTAGCTGGGATTACAAGGCATGCGCCACCACTCACGGCTAATTTTTTGTAATTTTAGTAGAGATGGGGTTTCACCATGTTGGCCAGGCTGGTCTCGAACTCCTGACCTCACGTGATCCACCCGCCTCAGCCTTCCAAAGTGCTGGGATTACAGGCGTGAGCCACCGCACCTAGCAATAGGCACTTTAATAGAGCAGGTTTCTTGAACCTCTTTCCCTTCCTTCTGTGCCCTTATTCCACCTCTAACCCCAGTACTAGAGGAACCAGTAGGTTAGGAGTCTCCTAGGAACACCTTTGGAGAAAGACTCTGGAGTAAAATAGAAAAAATCAACCACTATAGCAAGGGAGACTTGTGCTGCTTACACAAAAGAAAGAGGGCACACGTAAGGACACATACCCACGTCAGAGCCATGCTATTAGTGAATTAAGACAAATGAACACAGTAGGTTGAGGCCCTTGTCTTTTGGGGACTAAGGCAAAGGGAGAATACAGCCAAGCAGAAGACTGTCAGACCTCTCTGCTCAGAAATGCAAATACAGAGGAAAATGGTAAAAAAGGAAGCGGGCCAACACGTGGGGACTGACCAGTACACAGGGCCACAGCCTCTCTGGACCTAAGCATGCAGTTCCACGGTAGGGGCAGTCTGTGACCCTGGGCACTATGCTGTAGGCTCTGGGATTCCATCCTCTTGGCAAATACCCTCCCAGGGATCAAGGAGCAAGGCTCACAGATGCTGGGAATAAGTCTCTAGATTAACACTAGCAACCAGTTTCCTGAAGCCAAAGCAAGGCCACGCACCACTGCACTGCAGCCTGGGCGACAGAGTGAGACTCTGTCTCCAAAAAAATAAAATAATAATAATAAAATAATAATAAAAGCAGCCTCCTTGAACCTGGACTGTTCTAGAAGGGGCCTTTTGTTTAGCCATTAACTACTGCCAGAACCTTTTACTAATACATTGATCTCTGAAACCACATGTGAGCAGAAATGGTATGCCTCTAGAACAATAGTTACTAATGTCCTCATTAGGAACTCCGTTGAGAATAAGAGATATGGATCTTCTTGACTGAAAGTCTCATAGGCACTTTTAAGATTTACTTCATAGCCAGGCATGAGGTGGTGCCTGTAGTCTACCACATGGGGAGGCTGAGGCAGGAGGATGGCTTGGGCCCAGGAGTCCAAGGCTGTAGCATGCTGTGACCACATCTGTGAGAATAACCACTACACTCCAGCTCGTGCAACACAGCGAGACCCTGTCCCTTAAAGTAAGTTGTTTTGAGGCTGGGCACGGTGGCTCATGCCTGTAATCCCAGCACTTTGGGAGGCCAAGGTGGGCAAATCACGAGGTCAGGAGATCGAGACCATCTTGGCTAACACGGTGAAACCCCATCTCCACTAAAAATACAAAAAATTCTCCGGGCGTGGTGGCAGGCGCCTGTAGTCCCAGCTACTCCGGAGGCTGAGACAGAAGAATGGCGTAAACCCGGGAGGCAGAGCTTGCAGTGAGCCGAGATGGTGCCACTGTACTCCAGCCTGGGCCACATAGCGAGGCTCTGTCTCAAAAAAAAAACAAAAAAAAAGAAAAAAAAAAGTAAGTTGTTTCACATCTTCATAGTCCCAGGCTGGAGATCACTGTTTTTTTGTTTTTTGGAATCCTATTTCTTGGACCCTGTGTTTGTAAGGCATCAAGACAGAGCCCTCGAGTCTAAGATGGTTGCTGTGGAGAGGCCTGTGGAGACAGCCTCTACTGCCCCCTCTTGGTCATCAGACAGGAGGAGTGGTTAGAAGTGCTTGACTCCTTGTGGCACTGAAGTCCAGTAGTTTCTGTCCCAGAATGGTGGGGGCAGAGAAACTTTTGGCAGCTTTCATCAGAACCTCCAGAAGTCTTACTCTTCCTCGAAGTGGGCTGGAGACAAGGGGGTACACGTAGGGACCCCTGTGAAGTACTACAGCCTGGGTGCTGAGCTGGCGAAGAGCTGTCAGGGTGGTCCGCTCACACGGGAGGGAAGCAGTGCCAATCCTATACTAGACATGCCCTGGCTGGAGGCCCTAGCAGCAGAGGCCACCCTGCCCTTTAACTTCGAAAGACATCAAAGGAAGCTGAGAAGCTTAAAGATGGCCCACTGCCTGGGCGGAATTCCACTGAGTTCCACATCACTTGCAACATTCATTGTATTTGTAGGGGGTCAGGGAACAGTGGAATGAGATGCACAACTGTGGTGTGAGAGACCAGGTATTACACGTGCCAGGACCCCTAGAACTCCTCACGCTCATCCTCGCTGTCCAAAGATTCTGTGCCTACTTCATAATCCTTCTCCAGGGCAGCCCGGTCCTCTCCGGCCCAGAGAGCTCCTCTTCCTCCATGCCCTCGTCCACATACCAGTGCATAAATGCCTGCTTGGCATACATCAGGTCAAACTTTGGGTTGAGGCGGGCCCAGGCCTTGGTGACAGCTGTGGTATTGTTTAGTATGCAGACTGCCCACTGCACCTTGGCTATGGCACCCCCGGGCACCACTGTGGGGGACTGGTAGTTGATGCCAACCTAAGAAGAAATAAAGAAGTATAAGCACCTGGTTCTGTGTTTTCTGGAAGGGTAGTACAGGGATCCCCATAACTGGGGAAGGGGCATTTGTCAACTTGTAAGAAACAAAGATAGAGGAAGATGATCACCACCACAAGGAAACAAACAAGTCTAGAATGAGGGAGCTTCTGCAAGACAAGACTAGTGCCTTCACAGTCACAGTCAAGAAAAAGAGGGCCAGGTGCGGTGGCTCATGCCTGTAATCCCAGCACTTTGGGAGACCAAGGCAGGTGGATCACCTGAGGTCAGGAGTTCGAGACCAGCCTGGCCAACACGATGAAACCCCGACTCTACTAAAAATACAAAAAAAATTAGCTGGCCTGGTGGCAGGCACCTGTAATCCCAGCTACATGGGAGGCTGAGGCAGGAGAATCGCTTGAACCCAGGAGGCAGAGGTTGCAGTGAGCCGATATCGTGCCATTGCACTCCAGCCTAGGTGAGAGGACAAGACTCTGTCTCAAAAAAAAAACAAAAAAAAAGAAAAAAAAAAGTAAGTTGTTTCACATCTTCATAGTCCCAGGCTGGAGATCACTGTTTTTTTGTTT
>NW_012123043.1:5613763-5616496 GCF_000951035.1 Colobus angolensis palliatus
TAAGAGACAAATAAGCATAATGCCTGCTCCTTGATTAGATCATGACTGAAAAATTGACTATAAAAACCATCTGTGGGCCGGGCACAGTGGCTCACACCTGCAATCCCAGCACTCTGGGAGGCCAAGGTTGGCTGATCACTTTGAGGTCAGGAGTTCAAGACCAGCCTGGCCAACATAGCGAAACCCTGTTCCTACTGAAAATACAAAAAATCAGCCGGGCGTGGTGGCGCATGCCTGTAATCCCAGCAACTCGGGAGGCTGAGACAAAAGAATCGTCTGAACCCTGGAGGTTCAGTGAGGTTGCAGTGAGCTGAGACGGCACCACTGTACTCCACCCTTGGCAACAGAGCAAGACTCCATCTTCCCCCACCGCCATCCCCCCGCAAAAGTAGTGAGTTTAAATGGGTCAGTAAAGCAAAAATAAAGGAAACAGACCTAGATGTTAAATCCAGGTAGTGGCTATATGGGTGTTAAATGAACTAGTATCCCTACTTTCCTGTAGCCTAAAAAGTGTTAAAGTTAGGGAAGCTCTCCAATTAGACCTACTTTAACCATTTGTCTACCCAGAATATGTTGTTTTATTTTTTAAGAAACAGGGTCTCGCTCTGTTGCTGAGGCTGGAGTCGGGGGTGCAATCATAGCTCACTGCAGCCTCAACCTCCTGGACCCCGGTGATCCTCCCACCTCAGCCTTCTGAGTAGCTAGAACTATAAGCACACACTAGCACGACTGGCTAATTTTTTTTTATATTTTGTACAGATGGAGTCTCACATTGCCCAGGCTGGTCTCAAACTCCTGGGCTCAAGCCATCCTCCCACCTCTGCCTCCCAAAGTGCTGGGATTACAGGTCTGAATCACTGCACCCAGCCCAGAATATATAATACATTTTAGTGTTTCTCATCCTCAAAAAAAAAAAAAAAAAGTCAACTTCCCATTATTGTCTCTGGGGACAACAAGCTGAGCATGTCCTAAAGGCAGTCAGTTCTTCCTTTAAGCAGCTAAAGATCCTCCTAATATGGAAGCAGAAACAGTCTGCTTCCCAAAGATATCCTACCCTTCATTTCCATTTCTGAGCTACAGGACAACTCTTCCACACTAGCAAGCAGCTATTATCCCTGCCTCTCCTCCTGTTGTGGTCATGTCCACAGCAGTGTCATGGGGCAGGAAAATTATACATGTTTTCTAATGCCACAGGTACCATCTTCAATCTTTCTGGAGCCTTACCCCAGAACAAAACCCATAAACCAAACTAGGTCACATGCCCAGCACCCTGGGAAGGTCAACTGATAACAGGGTGGGGCATAAACGAGTGCTTCTTCCTCATGACTGCGAAAGGAAGAGAATGCATTCACAGACGCAGAACACAAGAAGCCTCTGACCTTCTGATCCACACTTTCCCCATCATCTGATAATGGGTCTCTCTGGCTTCTAAAAGCCTTCCCTTCTGAGCAGGCGCCATAGCATGTGGTTATGTCCCTAGCACAAGTGACGAGGAGGCCATTCTCCCCAATGTGACTGGCAGCCCTAGGGAACGCCTTTTTACCAGGCTAAGTAAAATGAAATGGATACTTTTCCTTTCATCAAGGCAATCTTTCAAGTAGAACCCACCCTGGCTTACAGTCCAAAGGCCTGGTTTCTAGACCAGCCAAGATCTATCTAGTTAAAGGCATCCTCTGGCAGGGCACAGTGGCTCATACCCGTAACACTTTGGGAGGTCATCGTAGGTGGATCACCCATGCACAGGAGTCTGAGACCAGCCTGGGCAATATGGTGAAGCCGCACCTCTACGAAAAAATACAAAGTTAGCAGGGTGTGGTGGCACAAACCTGTGGTCCCAGCTACTGAGGAGGCTGAGGCAGGAGGACTGCTTGAGCATTGAGGTCGAGGCTGCAGTGAGCCAAGATCATGCCAGTGTACTCCAGCCTGGGTGACAGAGTGAGATCCTGTGCATTTGTTCCTCATACCTGCTCTGTAGGAAGCTCCCTTCTCAGCAGGTACACAGGCTACGTGCTAACTGCCCTTTACCCCACTTGCCTTGAAACCTGTGGGACACCAGTCCACAAAACGAATATTCGCTTGGTTTTAATGGTGGCGATGGTGGCATTCTCATTCTTGGGTAGCACTTCTCCACGGCAGAGCATGCAGCAGGCCATGTACTTGCCATGGCGAGGGTCACACTTGACCATCTGATTGGAGGGCTCAAAGTAGGCACTGGTGATCTCTGCCACTGAGAGCTGCTCATGGTAGGCCTTCTCAGCTGAGATAATGGGTGAGTAGGTCACCAGGGGAAAGTGGATGCGAGGGTAGGGCATCAGACTGGTCTGGAACTCTGTGAGGTCCACATTGAGGGCACCGTCAAAACGCAAGAAAGTAGTGATGGAGGACACAATCTGGCTGATGAGCCAGTTGAGGTTGCCATAGGTAGGGCACACGTTGTGGCAGCAGAGATCACAGATGGCCTCATTGTCTACCATGAAGGCAGTCTGAGTGTTCCAGTGTGGTGTGGGTGGTCAAGATGGAGTTACAGGGTTCTACAACAGTCATGGACACTTGGTGGACTGGGTAGATAGAAAATTCCAACTTGAGGCTGGGCGTGGTGGCTCATGCCTGTAATCCCAGCACTTTGGGAGGCTGAGGTGGGCAGATCATCTGAGGTCGGGAGTTTAAGACCAGCCTGACCAACACGGAGAAACCCCGTCTCTACTAAAAATACAAAATTAGCCAGGCGTGGTG
>NW_012123043.1:5617993-5625867 GCF_000951035.1 Colobus angolensis palliatus
GCCCGTCTCGGCCTCCCAAAGTGCTGGGATTACAGGCTTGAGCCACCGCGCCCGGCCTATTTTCATTCTTGAGGAAGGGAGCACAGAATCAGGTCACTTCCGAGTCCTCAGTCTCTACTGAGCAGCAGAGAGTAGTCTAGGCAATCCCTCTACAGCAACAGCACCAAAGTCCTGGCTCACAAGTAGCCTCACTCATAGTTCTCAGTGCCTCAGATAGGGGAAGGGTGAACTGGAGAAATGGGTGAGCGCTCAACAGGAGCCCCTCCCACCTGTACATATCTGCGTAGGAGTCTAAGAACAGCAAGCTGAGCTGCTGTAGAGATAGATCAAAGGTCAAAAAGGTTTGGATCAGACAGACTTGGCAAAGTGAGGAACCACCAGGGCAGAAGCTTGAGTCCACAAACTCAAGGCAGAGCAGGTTATTCAGGCTTCCAACCCTAGAACTGCACCCAGGACAGAAAACATATGTCCCCTTAGGAGAGAGTGAATGGACTGACAGGCCAGAGGAATGATGTCAGGTGCCAGCCCAGGCTGTGGTTGCTTCCCAGCCAGGAAGAGGGTTAAGGATGCAATGACTTCCTGTAGGTGCCGGAGGCCTGCTCACCAGTTTTCCGATTTGCTCCAGCACCAAATTGATGATCTCCTTCCCTGCAGTGTAGTAGCCACAGGCATAGTTGTTGGCAGCATCTTCCACGCCAGAGATCAGCCGCCCAGGGTGGAAGAGCTGCCTATAAATATCAGTTCTTACCCTATCTTGAGGGGAAGAAAGAACAAAGGTAAAACAAGCTGGTTCATTCCCCAAGGGAACGCCAGACACCAGCACCTTTGCTGCTAAGCCTCCCCAGGTACAACTGCCCAACAACAGAGTGATGATGCACAGCGTCCCAGAGGCCCACTTCTTTTTCTTTTCTTTTTTTTTTCTTTTTTTGAGACAGAGTCTTGCTCTTGTTGCCCAGGCTGGATGCAATTGCGCGATCTTGGCTCACCACAACCTCCTTCTCCTGGGTTCAAGCAATTCTCCTGCCTCAGCCTCCCAACCAGAGACCCACTTCTAAGGCCGGGTCCTGCCTGGGCCTGAGACGGGGAGAGCAGGTGGCACCTTCAGTGGTCCCTTCCCTCTGATCACAGCCACTTCATTGTGCTGGGTGAGGAATCAGTGGTGTTAAGGAGAATCTCACTTCATTTTTGAATGGGGTAAGAATACAGACAGCCCAGTGTAAATTTTCACCACAGAAAGAGAAAAAAAAATAAAGAATACAGACTAATGAAGAAACCCAGTCCACCATTTAACATCTAAAATAACAGCTTTAACAAAATGGAGGAGGGGTAGAATTGTCATGATTAGGAAACTGAGGAGACCCACATGCAGAAGGGAGGAAGCAGGAAAGCCTCCGGAAGCCAGCAACAGCCAAGTTCACACAGGCCCACATCCTACGTGGGGGCCTATTTCAGTTAAGGCCGAGCAGGGGGCCATTATGAATGTTCTCGGCTCCCTGCTTCTTATGTAATGGGCCGCCCTCAAGAGTCTGAGGACAGGGAAAAGCAAGTTTTAAATTTCTGCTTTTACATCTGCTCCTTTCTGCAGTCTGCATTCTAGGCCTGATCCCTGACTCCTATCTGGCAGTTTCCTGGCAGAGCTGTGCTAATGATCTTCCTCTCAATACAGGAAGCCTCCAGGACCCCCTCTGAGGACACAGTCTAGACAAAAGCAATAGACTTCAGACTTCAGTGCTGTTCATGGCAGGGGACTGCTTGCATCTCAAGTATTTTCCCCTTAAGCAGACATTGGCGCTAGCAAAAACTATGGCCTAGGGGAAGGGGCCCCCACTCCTCCATCCACTCACCTATGACAGCAGGTTCCAGGTCCACAGACAGCCCAGGACGCATGTTTGCCAGGCTGGGTCTCCCTGAAGAAGGTGTTGAAGGAGTCATCGCTGCTCTCCAGGGCCTTGTGGCAGGGCATGGTGCCACTGGGCTGGATGTCGTGCTCCAGGCAGTATAGCTCCCAGCAGGCATTGCCCATCTGCACTCCGGCTTGGCCCACATGGATGGAGATGCACTCACACCACGAGGGTGAGCCCTGAGTGGTGCAGAGTGAAAGGTGGGGACCTGAAAAGCCTTCTCTGGGAGCACTAGGAAACTTAGTGTTACCTAGTCCAAAGTTCAGACGACTGGCCGGGTGCAGTGGCTCACACCTACTTATAATATAATCCCAGCACTCTGGGAGGCCGAGGCAGGCAGATCATCTGAGGTCAGGAGTTAGAGATCATCCTGCCCAACATGGTGAAACCTCGTCTCTACTAAAAATACAAAATTAGCCGGACATGGTGGTGGGCGCCTGTAGTCCCAGCTACTCGAGAGGCTGAGGCAGGAGAATCATGTGAACCCAGGATGCAGAGGTTGCAGGGAGCTGAGATCACAACACTGCACTACAGCCTAGGCGACAGAGAAAGACTCCATCTCAAAAGAAAAAAAAAAAAAAGCAAAAAAAAAAAAAAAAAAAAAAACAAAAAAACAAAAATCCAGAAGACCCAGTTTTCTTTCCAGGCCTTCCCATACTTTAAGCCAAACCACCTCCAGGCCCTCATTTTCCTTCATTCACTCAGAGCTTAAGGTGCTTATGCCTAGGTCTCTGGGGCAGAAACTAGAGAGAGCCAAAACCAAACAGCCAAATCCCACTGCACAGTGTCCTCCTTGTTGTTTGGGGCAGCTTGGGAAAGCTCAGAGTCCTGTATTCCAAGACAGGCCCACCAAGAGCTTCTAGACTCAAGCACCGGGGCCTAGAAGAAGAGTTCTCCCATGGGCAGTGACTGTCTCCCCAGCATCCCAAAAGGGCAGAAGACTAAGTTCAGACCTGTGGATCAACTGAGGAAGCAGCCCTGCAGTTAGAGCTAGCCTTCTGAAAGCTCACCCACAAACTTCCCTTTTGGGGGGGACAGGCACCTATCCTAGACACCTGTCCCTGCCAACTGCAGTACAAGCAAGCTAATCCATGCAAGTACTCCTTAATTAAGCATCACAGCGGAGCCCAAAAGACACACCCCACCTTTCGACTCTTCACTCAGGTAACTCCTATGATGGATAAACCCTCCCTCCCATCTTCTGGTCCTTCACCCCAACCCACAGTCTAGGGGGATCAATTTAAAACGGCCGCGCACCTCCCAGATGTAGAAGGGATCTTCTAGGGTGACAGCAGGCAACGGTTTAACAGTCTTAGGAACTACCCTCTAAGACAGCCTCAGAGCCTTTAAGGGGGCTCAGAGCAGAGGCAGTGATCAAGAGGTTTCTGGGGGGCACAGGGACCTCTGTGTACCCACCCCAAGTTCTCAGGGTTTTTTTGTTTGTTTGTTTGAGACGGAGTCTCGCTGTCTCCCAGCCTGGAGTGCAGTGGCTCGATCTAGGCTCACTTGCAAGCTCCGCCTCCCGGGTTCAAGCGATTCTCCTGCCTCAGCCTCCTGAGTAGCTGGGACTACAGGCGCCCGTCACCATGCCCGGCTAATTTTTTGTAGTTTTTAGTAGAGATGGGGTTTCACCGTGTTAGCCAGGATGGTCTTGATCTCTTGACCTTGTGATCCGCCCGCCTCGGCCTCCCAAAGTGCTGGGATTATCGGCGTGAGCCACCGCGCCCGGCGTTTTGTTTTGATTTTTTTGAGACAGAGTTTCACTCTTGTTGCCCAGGCTAGAGTGCAATGGCGCGATTTCCGCTCACCGTAACCTCAGCCTCCCGGGTTCAAGAGATTCTTCTGCCTGAGCCTCTTGAGTAGCTGGGACTACAGGCACATGCCACCACGCCCAGATAATTTTTGTATTTTTAGTAGAGACGGGTTTCTCCATGTTGGTCAGGTGATCCGCCCGCTTCGGCCTTCCAAAGTGCTGGAATTATAGGCGTGAGCCACCGCGCCGGGCCAGTCAAGTTCTCAGTTTTAACAGAGGGACCTTAAGTCCTTGGGTACCAAACAGGAGAAAACTGAAGAACATTGTTTTCAAGGCCCCAAAAGCTTACAGGAATCCCTAGTCAAGTATGGGACCAAAGGTCGAGGACCTCTACCTCTGGCAAGAGTCGGGCGTCCAGGACAAAGACATTCAGGGAAACAGGTTCTGAACTGGAGAAACCTGTTAGAGCTTCCCAATCATCCTGGGCCCTGCCTCCTGCGCGGGCGTATGATCTCAGAGGGAGGCGGGGACCGCAGCTACAGGCGGGCACCTCTTTGTCCAGGACCGCAGCGGGAGAAATATGGGGCTGGTCCTAGATCCCCTCCAGGCTCCTGAGCTCGCTCCGCCGCAGAGCCGACTCTGCTGCCCGACCTTGCGCGCAGCGCACAAGCGACCCCACCACTTTCTCGCCCGCGCTTTACTGCTCGCCAGCCTCCCTAGTCCCGCAGCGCTTCTGGAGCGCTCAGAACGTTTCTAGCTCGCACCGCCTCCCGCAGGGGAAGTAGGGTAGAAAAGTTGTGCCGGGACTCCTCGGGCGTCCCCGTGCTTTCTGCAGAGCCCACTTTCGCCCTGAACGTCCAAACACCCCTGGCATCCCCGCGCAGCCCACCCCACACCCTGGACTGCCCGGGCGCCCTTCCTTTCTGCGCTGCGGGACCTTCCCACCGACCCCCCGAGCGCCCCTGGCATCCTCCCCATCGTGCAACACCCTCCCCCGCACAGCATCCCTCACCACCATGGTTGATCCAGTAGTTGAAGTTGGTGGAGCGTCGCTGACTGCAGACACTCTTACGGTCTTCCACAACACTACGGAATCAACGCGCGGAGTGTTGGCGGAGCCTTATAAATCGCCGGAGGGCCGCCGGTTGTGCCTCCCGGCGGGGGCTCCCATTGGGTCGCAGCTAGACAGAGGTCGTCCCCCACGCGACTCTCACTGGGCCAGGCCCCCACCGAGGCCCGCCCCTCTCTCCGCTATTGGCCGGCCGCTTAGGAAACATCCCCGCCGCAGAGGGTCATTGGGCAGTTTGTACAGCCAAAGGGAGGCAGAGTCTCGGGCGTCCGCGTCCTCCCGGCTAGCTTGACCCTCTGCTCTGTTGGGGTGAGGGCTGGGTCTAAGAGGTGGAATGTTTGGGGAAACACCTTCGTTCTGTTTTGGTTTTAGGACTTTACACCAGTAACACTGCGGACCTGATTCGAAAAATGTGTCGGCCTTGGAGGAGGGTGCATACTTAACTTCAAAGATGGGAGAGGGAAAGATGCTGTGATGAGAACCGACGGCTGGGAGCTTCCAGAGCGGGAGAAAATGCGGCTGGGGTGGGTAGCATGGGCAGACGGGCATGGGAAAGGACACTGCAGGCGCCAGTAGTTGACGTTTACTTCCCTTTTGACCGAAGCAACTGCTCAGGTTAAGGTGACTCAGATTCCTGCAAGAGCAAGGGGTCCGGGCTGGCCAAAGCAGACTGAGTGGGGCCTGTGGGGTGGAGGTGAAAAGGAGGCGTGGGGCCTTCAATGCTAGGCTGGAGAGTTTGCATATAATTTCCCTGGCATATAATTTCAAACCATCGAGGGGTTTTGAGCAGAGGAGTGATGCGATCACTGCAGCATTCGGAGCAGTACTGAGATGTTACTTGTGCATTATTTTTTCCAGTGATGGTTTCATATTGTTCCATGCTAAACAGCATTCACATACTTTTCCCTTTTTCCAAACTTTTCCTTAGCTGAGATGTTTTACTTCCAAATACCTAAGTGTAACAAATTAGCCCCTTTCCTTTTGGGAGGGTTAATTAGTGTTTGGTTTATCAAATGATTGGCCACCCTGCCCCGTGATTACCCTTAGTATTCGTGAGGCACATTCCAGAGGAACCCAAAGCATCGCCATCTCCTATTCATCCCCACTTCCCAGGGAACAGGCGATTGCATCCAGTTGGTATAGAATGAGGCTTGGAGACTTGAATTACCTGAGGAAAATCTGCAGCTGATACGACTTTCTGCTGACAGAACTCAGCAAGACCCTGTCATTGGCCAGTGTGACATCAGACCAGCTGTCCCCTGGATGCCTGCACTCATTTTTACACAAGACTCTAGCCATGTCATTCAAAACTGTCCTGAAATGTTTTGAAGCGAAAAAGTTAAAGAAGGTTTAAGTCCAGGGTGCAGAGGTTAACTTCAAAGTCTGAAAAGTATTATTTGGTCTCAACCCTTGTTAATGGGCTTCATGAGGCTGCCAGCTCTAAAGTGATGCCTCTGGTTAGGGGATAAGGTGAGAGAATGTGGGCAAACATCTAAATAAGTGCTTTTTGTAAACCTCATGTATATAAAGAGTTAAGACACGGCTATTCGTTGGCTGTCACTACCCCTAGCAGACAACTCAAATGTTGCATTTGAGTTGTTGCCTTTGACTGAAGGCAGGCCTATCAATGATTAAAATAAAGCTACCTAGTAATAAACTCAAAACATCATAAACTCAACACTATCATCTCTTGCTTGCCTCACCTCATGAAGCACTCATTCTACCCGCTGGTAGAGTCAGCCAGTTAAAAATGTCTTTCCATTCCTAACTTGACTCTAACCCAGGGATTATAAATACATTTGAAACAGTGACATTCAGTGTTATTTATGGAAGTTACACAATCCCCCACCCCTGCCATTGGCAGTATACTTCTTTACATCAAACTGATTAAAACTAATCCTCTTATAAGCTATTTGGAGTTATTTCTGTTATCCAGACTGCCTTCTAGCTTAGAGTTTTATTTCTTTTTTTTTTTTTTGAGACGGAGTCTTGCTCTGTCGCCCAGGCTGGAGTGCAGTGGCCGGATCTCAGCTCACTTCAAGCTCCGCCTCCCGGGTTTATGCCATTCTCCTGCCTCAGCCTCCCGAGTAGCTGGGACTACAGGCACCCGCCACCTTGCCCAGCTAGTTTTTTTGTATTTTTTAGTAGAGACGGGGTTTCACCGTGTTAGCCAGGATGGTCTCCATCTCCTGACCTCGTGATCTGCCCGTCTCGGCCTCCCAAAGTGCTGGGATTACAGGCTTGAGCCACCGCGCCCGGCGAGTTTTATTTCTAACTTTTCCTCCTCTACTCTACATCACCCTACTTAACTCCTTTGCCATTACAGGCACACCATTTTCACACACCTCTTCAGGAATTTAAAATATTCCAAAATTCAGAGAGTCTCATTGTTGCTGGAAAAAGGGGTCCAATCCAGACCCCAAGAGAGGGTTCTTGGATCTCACGCAGGAAGGAATTCAAGGTGAGTCACAGAGTGCACAGTAAGAGGTAGTTTATTGAAAGCTACTCAGTTACAGAGTAAGGCGTCCTCAGAAAGCAAGAGGAGGAACATGCCATCCCTGTTTTAAACTCTTCTTATGTAGGGGTCTTACCTATATTAAAGCTAAGTTATGTCTACATGCTGGTGGGTTGACAACATGACAATTTAGAAGTTTGTTGATTGAAAGAAAGTTATCCTTGGCATTTGAGTGTGTAAGTACCTCAAAGCATGATTATAACTATCTTAAAAGCATATATTGTTACTCAATATCAGGACATCTGGACATTCTGCTGTCATAGGAGTTTGTCCTCACAGGCATTACTAAACTGCTTCCTTAGCCGAAACATCTTATGGCCACGGGTGGTGACTGGCAAGGAATGTGCCTTGCTGGTTTTAGATGGAGTTGATTGTTTTTTGTTTGTTTGTTTGTTTGTTTTTGAGACGACATCTTGCTCTGTCGCCCAGGCTGGAGTGTAGTGGTGTGATCTTGGCTCACTGCAAGCTCTGCCTCCCGGGTTCATGCCATCCTCCTGCCTCAGCCCCCCAAGTAGCTGGGACTACAGGTGCCCACCACTACGCCCAGAGAATTTTTTGTATTTTTAGTGGAGACGGGGTTTCACTGTGTTAGCCAGGATGGTCTAGATCTCCTGACCTCATGATCTGCCCGCCTCG
>NW_012123043.1:5626352-5630135 GCF_000951035.1 Colobus angolensis palliatus
ACCGTGCCCGGCCTGCTTTTTTAAGGCAGGATATCACCCTGGCACCTAGGCTGGAGTGCAGTGGTGCAATCACAGTTTATTGTAGCCTTGACCTCTCCTGACCTCGTGATCCGCCCGTCTCGGCCTCCCAAAGTGCTGGGATTACAGGCTTGAGCCACCGTGCCCGGCCTGATTTTTTAAAATGGCATCACTCTGGCTCTCCTATGCTCCTGTTTCCCTAACATAATCCTCGATTTATAAGAGATCTCTTAATCTTAAGGAGAGATGAGATGTGAAGGTCATTCTTCTGTAACTTCTTCTTGCTGATTTTATGGGCATAAGATTGGAGAAGTACAAATTCTCTGGATGCCCCATCTATGGGCCCAAAGGCAGGATGTCTTTGTTTCCTGGGTCAGAAAATGGGATGGGCTGGAAGCCTTGTGCCAGCATCATGTAGAATTGTAATCTAGAAGACACAAACTTCACTAGGAGTAAACAAGTAAAGGGCTAAGATTGGTAATAAGCAGACAGCTACCAAAGGCCTTAAGAAGGGCAAAAAACAGTGAGATTCGGGAGGGAGCATCTTTTTGAGATGGAGTCTTGCTGTGTTGCCCAGGCTGGAGTGCAATGGCATGATCTCAGCTCACTGCAGCCTCCACCTCCCGGGTTCAAGCAGTTCTCTGCCTCAGACTCCCGAGTAGCTGGGATTACAGGTGCCTGCCACCACACCTGGCTGATTTTTTGTATTTTTAGTAGAGACAGGGTTTCACCATGTTGGCCAGGCTGGTCTTGAACTCCTAATCTCAGGTGATCTGCCTGCATTGGCCTCCCAAAGTGTTGGGATTACAGGCATGAGCCACCATGCCTGGCTGCAAGGGCACTTTTAATGGTTGACCAGTTAAGACACAGCCTGTCACTATTCATTGCCTGTCACTACCCCTAGCAAAACAACTCAAATGTTGCATCTAACTGAAGGTGGGCATATCAATGATTAAAATAAAGCTACCCAGTAATGACCTAGGGATTGGTGTCTTGGTTATATTTATGCAACCAGGCAGTTTGTTCATATATTTTCTGTATATCTTCTTCTATTTGATTGGAGGCGTTTATATGAGTGCAGCAGGGTTTACTGATTATAGTATATACTCCCCCTTGTTCAACCAACAAGTAATCTAGTGCAAATCTATTATCCATTGCTATATTTGCTAAGGAATCAAGGAAGAGTTTTGATGTATCTAAAGCCTCCCCCATTTTATAAGACAGTCTGTAAAATGAAGTAAAGTTTTGAAGAGTTGCCTTGGGATAGGCAAATTTTCCCTATAGGGCCAATAAGCCATTGGCAGCCCCAGCCCCAGCCAATATAAGGCCAATTGCCTGCTTAGCTCTCAGGTAAGTGATGTTATGTAATTATATATTAAAGAGCTTTGCTTGTCCTATTACACATTGACCCCTGAAACAAACATTATCAATACACTGGTATCCATGGGTTCCGTGATCCCAAATGAGAGACAAGTTATTTATAGGCTGGTTGAATGGGTGACCACATAGCCACAGGTATCCGTTGGGGGTGCAAACCTGTATGGGATGGGAGTTGTTAAGAAGGTTGAGTACCTGTAGGAGGGACTGAGGATGTTACTTATCTCTTTCTTTGCAAAACAACAGCTTTAGGTCTTCTAGGGGTTCACAAGTGTAGGTTGTGGTGTCTTTCTCAGGTGCCTGTGGGGACTCGTAAAAAACAGGTTTAATCTTGGACCAGGCATACTCAGCTAGTGAGATCCCAAAGCTTAACAGCAGTGGGGGTGCTGTGCTTAACAATACTCCCCAGTAAGGGCCCCTTCATTTTGGCTGCAATTGATTTTGGGGTGATCCTCCTTTCCAAGGTGTTTTTTTGCTTGTTTTTGTTTTTGTTTTGACAGAGTCTTCCTCTGTCGCCCAGGCTGGAGTGCAGTGGCATGATCTCGTTTCACTGCCACCTCTATCTCCCAGTGCAAGTGATTCTCCTGCCTCAGCCTCCCAAGTAGCTGGGATTACAGGCACTCACCATCACACCTGGCTAATTTTTGTATTTTTAGTAGAGATAGGGTTTTGCCATGTTGGCCAGGCTGGTCTTGAACTCCTGACCTCAGGTGATCCACCCACCTCAGCCTCCCAAAGTGCTAGGATTATAGGCGTAAGCCACTGTACCCAGCCTTCTTTCCAAGTTTTTAATAAGATTAAGTCTCCTGGTTGAACAGGGGAGCTATGAATATTTGTGGCAGTGGCCTGCCTGACACAGATACATTGAACAAACATGCATGTAACATATGACTATTTACATTGCGGTGAAGACTTAACCCCACGCCCAGTCATAGATCCTCTTTATAATTTGGTATCTTATTGCCATAAATAATGTGTTCTGTAAGTCTTATGATCTCTATTTTAATGTGAATGCTGGTCAGTTGTGTCTGAATCCCAAGAGGGAAAATGTATAGTGAGATGTGTCTGACCCCCAGTTTCCCATCATAACCTGAACTAGTTTTTCAGGGTTTTTTTTTTTTTTTTTTTTTCAGACAGAGTCTCGCTCTGTCGCCCAGGCTGGAGTGCAGTGTCACGATCTCGGCTCACTGTAAGCTCTGCTTCCCGGGTTCACGCCATTCTCCTGCCTCAGCCTCCCAAGTAGCTGGGACTACAGGCGCCCGCCACCACGCCCAGCTAATTTTTTGTGTTTTTAGTAGAGACGGGGTTTCACCGTGTTAGCCAGGATGGTCTCGATCTCCTGACCTTGTGATCCGCCCACCTTGGTCTCCCAAAGTGCTGGGATTACAGGCGTGAGCCACCACGCCCAGCTGTTTTCAGGGTATTTTTAAAATTCTCTTTGGCCAAGAGGGGTGTCTGCTCTGTTGGGGGGCTTAGGGTTTTTTTATTTTTTAGTTTATATTCCTCCTTTTCCATCAAGGTATGCCAGAGGCAGTATTAAAAAACGAACCAGGCCAGGCACAGTGGCTCACGCCTCTAATCCCAGCATTTTCGGAGGCCAAGGCAGGCGGATTACCTGAGGTCAGGAGTTTGAAACCAGCCTGACCAACATGGTGAAACCCCGTCTCTACTAAAAATACAAAATTAGCTGGGTGTGGTGGTGCATGCCTGTAAGCCCAGCTACTCGGGAGGCTGAGGCGGGAGAATCACTTGAACCCAGGAGTCGGAGGTTGCAGTGAGCCGAGATCGCACCATTGCACTCCAGCTGGGGCAACAAGAACAAAACTCCATCTCAAAAAAACAAAAAACAAAACTAAACAAAACAAGAAAATAAAACCCCAAGAGTTTACATTTTGTCAAGATAATTCCTATGCTATGTTTATTAGGATTTTGCTTCCTTAAAAAACTGAGATTTAAAGGGTTAAAGCTTTTTTTTCTTTTTTAAAAATACTTTAAGTTCTAGGATACATGTGCACAACGTGCAGGTTTGTTACATATGTATACATGGGCCATGTTGGTGTGCTGCACCCGTTAACTCATCATTTATATTAGGTATATCTCCTAATGCTATCCCTCCCCGCTACCCCAACCCCATGACAGGCCCTGGTGTGTGATGTTCCCCACCCTGTGTCCAAGTGTTCTCGTTGTTCAATTCCCACCTATGAGTGAGAACATGCAGTGTTTGGTTTTCTGTCCTTGTGATAGTTTGCTCGAAATGATGGTTTCCAGCTGCATCCATGTCCCCACAAAGGACATGAACTCATCCTTTTTTCTGGCTGCATAATATTCCATGGTATATATGTGCCACATTTTCTTAATCCCGTCTGTCATTGATGGACATTTGGGTTG
>NW_012123043.1:5632532-5649410 GCF_000951035.1 Colobus angolensis palliatus
CCACCATGCCCGGCTAATTTTGTATTTTTAGTAGAGAGGGAGTTTCTCCATGTTGGTCAAGCTGGTCTCGAACTCCCGACCTCGGGTGATCCGCCCACCTCAGCCTCCCAAAGTGCTGGATTACAGGTGTGAGCCAACGTGTCTGGCCCAAGTAAACATTTTCAAGTCCATAATTTGAACTGACCCTTAGATAGATTCTGAATTAGACAACATTATTATTTTTCTCAATAAGACTAGTTCCCAGGAGGTTTTTGCCCTCCAATGCCGCCCAGAGAGATGCTGAATTAAACAACCCAAAGAATGAAAACCATCAAGACGAGAAGGAAAATGACAGGTGTAAGTTTAGGGCATACAAGCCGAGGGTGGCATGTGTCACTAGCGAGGCACAGACAGCAAATATGCAACTGACAAAGGGGACAAGGGGGACTGAGAACCAGTAGGTGCTGGCAAATATGTCTCTGAACCTCAGTTTATCCAACAGCCCTGGGCAGGGGCCACTAACTCCCAGTTCCCAGTGAATATAAAAGAACATGAGCATCCCATGACTCCTGGGGCTCAGAAGGCTCAGCAGGAAAAGAAACAACACAGGGAAGGAAAGGAACCAAAGGGCACTCACCTGTCTGTGAATCTGAAAACTTAAGAAACAGTTTGTAGAGAAAACCATTCCACAATTCTAGAAACATGTTTTTCCATATCATAAACTTTTCTCAATTGGATATAACTCAGACATGCATCAGGTAATCCAAGGAGAGCTGTGGACCAAAATTGTTGTTAAAATCTTTAGGGAAGTTTGGATTTTTGGGGGTTTTTGTTTGTTTGTTTGTTGTTGTTGTTTTTGAGATGGAGTCTCAGTCTGTTGCCCAGGCTGGAATGCAGTGGTGTGATCATGGCTCACTGCAACCTCCATCTCCCAGGCTTAAGCAATTCTCCTGCCTCAGCCACCTGAGTAGCTGGGATTACAGGCATGTACCACCATGTCCGGCTAATTTCTGTATTTTCAGTAGTGATGCAGTTTCACCATGTTGGCTAGGCTGGTCTCAAACTCCTGACTTCAAGTGATCCACCCACTTTGACCTCCTAAAGTGTTGGGATTACAGACATGAGCCACTACACCCGGCTGGAAGTTTGGTTTTTAAAAAACCTTTTTCACATTTTTTTCCTCAGTGTCAAATGAGTCTCTAATGTTTCCATTTTATCTAGAACTCACTGAACTGCATAAGAAGAACAAAATCTCAGCCAGGTGCAGTGGCTCATGCCTGTAATGCCAGCAGTTTGGGCACCTGTATTCCGAGCTATTCGGGAGGCTGAGGCAGGAGAATCGCTTGAACCTGGGCAGAAGAGGTTGCAGTGAGCTAATATCACGCCACTGAACTCCAGCCTGGGTGACAAGAGCCAAATTCTATCACACACAAAAAAAAAAAAAAGAAAAAAAAGTTATCCTTGGCATTTGAGTGTGTAAGTACGTCAAAGCATAACTATAACTATTTTTAAAACATATATTGTTATGCAATATTGGACAGCTGGACGTTCTGCTGCCACAGGAGTTTGTTCTTGCAGGCATTACTAAAACATCTTCAAAACGTCGGATGGCCATGGGTCGTGACTGGCAAGGAATGTGCCTTGCTAGTTTTAAGCTGGAGTTGATTTTAAAATGGTGTCACCCTGGCTCTCCACGCTCCTGTTTCCCTAACGCCATAGTCAGCTCTAGTTTTCTTTTTTTTTTTTTTTTTTTTTTTTTTTGACACTGAGTCTTGTTCTGTCGCCCCGGGCTGGAGTGCAGTGGCCGGATCTCAGCTCACTGCAAGCTCCACCTCCCGGGTTTACGCCATTCTCCTGCCTCAGCCTCCCAAGTAGCTGGGACTACAGGCGCCCGCCACCTCGCCCGGCTAGTTTTTTGTATTTTTTTTTTAGTAGAGACGGGGTTTCACCATGTTAGCCAGGGTGGTCTTGATCTCCTGACCTCGTGATCCGCCCATCTCGGCCTCCCAAAGTGCTGGGATTACAGGCTTGAGCCACCGCGCCCGGCCAGCTCTAGTTTTCAGGCAATCCACAGTATCCTGATAAACCTGCGTCCTTTCTCTCTATATATCCTCCCCATCCTCCTCCATCACACAGCAATGAAGTGACACTGTGAACTGAAGTAACACCCATCAGTCTGGGCAAGGGAGGGACAAATGAAGTTGGAGAGGCTTTTCTGGGAACAAGAATATCCTGTTAACCTAGTGGTGATGAATTAAGGTAAACAGTGATAGACCAGTATCATGTTTCAGGATTTATTCTTGAGCCAGTGCCAAGACTGTACATGCAGTACCTGGCTTTCAAATGGTAGAATTTCTTTCTTTCTTTTTTTAATTTTTTTTTTTTTTTTGACACTGAGTCTTGCTGTGCCACCCAGGCTGTAGTGCAATGGTGTGATGTCAGCTCACGGCAACCTCCACCTCCCAGGTTCAAGTGATTCTCCTGCCTCAGCCTTCCAAGTAGCTGGGATTATAGGCACCCACCACCATGCCCGGCTAATTTTTTTCTATTTTTAGCAGAGATGGGGTTTCACCATGTTGGCCAGGCTGGTCTTGAACTCCTGACCTCAGGTGATCTACCCGCTTCAGCCTCCCAAAGTGCTGGGATTACAGGCGTGAGCCACCACGCTTGGTCTGGAATTTCTTACAAATACCTTAGAACAGTTGCCCAGGCTGAGTGTCGATATGAGCTTTCTTTTCTTACTGTGCTTGAAATTTATTTCCCCTTTGACTCAGGCAACTGCTCCCTAGGATAGGACCCCCAGTTTCCAGCCAATCCCTATTTTACATCTCATTTCAGGGCCCATTCAGGACACAGGAGAGAAGGGATGATGTATAAACCCAGAGCTGCTCACTCTCCTCTGACCTCCTTGGGGCAGTAAGTATTCCCAGCCCACGTTCTATCTCCTCAGTAGTTTCCCTACCATTACATAAGTCGGAGTTTATCCTGATCCCCAACTTGAAATAGACTGTCTGGGGTCACCACGTTTGGATTGTGAAGGGACCCTGCCCTCACAGCAGCAGAGGCCTTGCTCCTGGCATCCAACATTAGAATTGTTTGTTATAGCGAGCGCTGTGCTTCTGGTACACATATGGGCTAGTGTCATAGGTTAAAAACTACTCAACATCTATTGTTTCTCTCTGAGGCAAAATGCATTCTGTTTCAACTGACTTCAAGTGAATCTGGTGGACACTCCTGCCACTTAACTGTAAATTCTGACACCTACAGATTCCAGGAATTTAATTTTCCAAACACAAGAAAATCTTGGTCATAACTGAATGGTTAGCACATTAGCTGGGCGTGGTGGCACATGCCTGTAGGCCCAGCTACTCAGGAGGCTGAGGCACGAGAATCTCTTGAACCTGGGAGGTGGAGGTTGCAGTGAGTGGAGATCATGCCACTGCACTCAGCCTAGGCGACAGAGGGAGACTCTTTCTAAAAAAAAAAAAAAGCTTAGCACTGGCTGAGGTTAACATCTTTATTCCCTTACCCTCTGAAGACACAGCCATGGTCAAAACCGCATTGAAATACTCTCTCACTAACCTGTATAACTGTTTTCATTGTCTTTTTCAAACAGCATTGAAAAAAAGTACAGTATTTTTTTTTTTTTTTTGAGACAGTTTCTGGCACTCAGGCTGGAGTGCAGTGGTGTGATCTTGGCTCACTGTAACCTCAAGCTCCTGGACTCAAGCAATTCTCCTGCCTTGGCCTCCCAAAGTGCTGGGATTGCAGGTGTGAACTGCCACACCTGGCCCCCTACTATTCCTGTATCAGAAATGTAACTCGCCCACTCACCACCAGCCCACATTCTGGGTTCTCCCGTCACTCCACTGCCTGCGCCTCTGCTGATCACACTGGAAGAAGAGATCATGGCACTTGTCACTGACAATGGCTCCAGCACATGCAAAGCTGGCTTTGCTGGTTCAGTTCCCCCTGAGCCATGTTCCCCTCCATCATCGGGCATCCCCGGCACCAGGGCATGATGGTGGGCATAGGCCAGAAGGACTCCTACCTGGGTGATGAGGCCCAGAGCAAGTGCACCATCCTGACCCTGAAACTGCCCCCTGGACCACCGCATCATCACCAACAGGGATGATATGGAGAAGATCTGGCACCACACCTTCTACAATTACCTGCACATGGCTCCCAAGGAACACCCAGTGCTGCTGCCAGAGGCCCCTCTGAACCCCAGGGCCAACAGAAAGGAGATGACTTGGATTGTGTTGAGACCTTCAACACCCCAGCAAGGTACATGGCCATCCAGGCTGTGCTGTCCCTGTACACCTCTGGTCACACCACTGGTATTATCATACACAGCAGAGACTCACACGGTGCCCGTCTATAAGGGCTATGCCTTCCCCCATGCCATCCTGCGTCTGGATGACTGGCACCTGACCGACCACCCCATGGAGAGCTTCAGGGAGCCCAGCTACTGCTTCACCACCACAGCCAAACAGGAGATTATGTGCACCATCAAGAAGCTGTGTGGTCGGCACCACACCTGGACTTTGCAGAGATGGCCACCACAGCGTCCTCCTCCTCCCTGGAGAAGATCTAGGAGCTGTCCAAGTGTTTCCAGAGTCTGGAGGCGCTGTTCCAGCCCTCCTTCCTGGGTATGGAATCTTGCGGCATCCACCAGGCCGCCTTCAACTCCATAAAGGGTGATGTGCACATCCGCAAGGACTTGTATGCCAACGTGGTGTTGTCTGGTGACACCCCATGTACCTGGGCATCACCTACAAGATGCAGAAGACCACCATCCTGGTGCCTAGCTCCAAGATCATCACCTCCCCTGAGTGCAAGTCCTTGTGTGGACTGGCAGCTCCATCCTGGCTGCCCTGGCCGCCTTCCAGCGGATGTGGATCATCAAGCAGGATTAGGATGAGTCAAGCCCTTCCATCACCCACTGCAAATGCTCCCAAATGGACTGCAAGCAGACGCATATCATTGCTTCATGGATTAATGTAGAAGTATAAATTTGCCACTGGCAAATGCATACACCTCATGCCAGCCTCAAGAAACTAGAATAAGCCTTTGAAAATAAACTGGTCCTTGAAGCTTGTATATGAGCACCGGGTTGTAGAATTTGTTGATTTTGACTTTGTCAACTGTTCCCTTGGTATTTAATACCCTGTACATATCTTTGATTTACACTCTTAGTACATGTGGCTCAGTAACTTCATGGCTGACATGAGGACATGCTTGTGGGAGGGAAGTTCGTGAATTGGTGAGTCTGTGTGACCTGCAGTCTCCTTATCTGTGCAGGTACTAATGTGTCAGAGCTCAGTGTTCCAGGGGTTTCCTTTTTTTTTTTTTCTGAGATGGAGTTTCGCTGGAGTGCAATGGTGCGATCTCGGCTCACTGCAACCTCCACCTCCTGGATTCAAGCTATTCTCCTGCATCAGCCTCCCAAGTAGCTGGGATTACAGGCATGCACCACCACACCCAGCTAATTTTGTGTTTTTAGTAGAGACAGGGTTTTTCCATGTTGGTCAGGCTAGTCTCAAACTCCTGACCTCAGGTGATCCACTGTGCCCAGCCACTCCAGGATTTTTCTAGAGCCTGGCAAGAGCTCCTGAAGTTTCATTTCTGTCTTGCTGGTCTATTAGTGTTAAGTCTTGAGCTAGAAGTGGTTTGCATTTACACCTGTAAATTTATTCATTCTTTTCATTTATGTAAGTTTTTTGTACCTAATTCTCAATTTTTAAAGAGGTGACCACAAATTTTTGTTTTCCATTATTTGTGTAAAGAAAAATAAAGTGCTGCAGTAAACCAAAAAATAATTTGCTCTAACCTCTAGCTCCATTTTGAAAAATCTGCATGAACTTCTTTAAATTAGTCCGATTAAAATGATAACAGTATTCAGCAGAGTTTATTTTAAATTCTCTTTAAAACTATTTACTGAACTATTATAACTTTGTCAGACACTAGCCACGCACCAAGGGCAAATAGGGTATTTATTCTGAGTCCTTATGCTTATGAAATGTATCATCCTTAGAAGTGAGGAAGTAGAGTCAGGCATTTAATTTTTAAATATGTATACATTTAGGAGATAATGGAAATGAAATGCTATCTGATTTTGAAGGGAAGAACTGATTTTTAGAAAAGTGGGCTTTGTATAGAACCACTACTTACATTCTTTTAAAAATCTTACTGTCACCAGGCATGGTGGCTCACACCTGTAATCCCAGCATTTTGGGAGGTTGAAGCAGGAGGATCACTTGAGGCCAGGAGTTCCAGACCAGCCTGGGGAACACAGTGAGACCCCATCTCTTAAAAAACAAACAAACAAACAAACAAAAAGCCGGGCATGGCAGCATGCACCTGTAGTCCCAGCTACGCATAAGGCTAAGAGGCAGGAGGATCATTTGAGCCTGGGAGTTCAAGCTTGCAGTGAGCCACAATCATGCCATTGCGCTCCTGCCTCGGTGACAGAGGCCCTGTCTCCCCAAAAATAAAAACCCTATTGTGAAAATATATGTTCAGAAAAGTGCGCAGATGTACAGCTCAATTTATTACATAGTGACTATCAAGATTTTTAAATATAGAATATTACCAGCATTGCAGAAGCTCTCCTCATGCCCCCTCCAAATCATTACTCCTACCTTTATCATAAATCAAGTGTCCATATATATGCATAGGTCTGTTTCTGAGCTCTTTTGTTCCATTAGTCTATTTGTCTATCCTTGTGACAAGCCACACTGTCTGTCCAATAGAATAATTCTCCCACCGTGTTCTTCTCCATGACTGTCTCGGCTACTCCTGGTCCTCTGCATTTTCATTTAACTTTTACAATCGGTTTGTTGAATTTCACACACAGAAACTTGTTGAGTTTTTGACTGGGATTTACTGAATTTATGTATCAGTTTGAAGTTGAGATTGTTAACAATATTAGGAGGTAATAAACTTTTTTCTTAAAGGGTTAGATAAGTATTCTAAGCTTTGTGGGCTGAGGCAGAATTGGAGATATTATGTATTTATATAACCATTTACAAAACATAAAAACCGGCCAGGTGCGGTGGCTCACACCTGTAATTCCAGCACTTTGGGAGGCCAAGGTGGGAGGATCACTTGAACCCAGGAGTTTGAGGCCAGCCTGGGTAACATGGCAAAACCCTGTCTCTACCAAAAATAAAATTAGCCGGGTGCACTGGCACGTGCCCGTGTTCCCAGCTACTCAGGAGGCTGGGGTGGGAAGCTCACCTGAGCCTGGGAGGCTGAAGCTGCAGTGATCTGTGACTGTGCCATTGTACTCCAGGCTAGGCAACAGAGTAAGACACTGTCTCAAAAAAAAAGTAAAAACTATTTTTAGCTTGAAAGTTTCTGAGCCTCAGTAGGTACTGGCTGAATGAATTTGGCCTGTGGGCTGTAGTTTCCTGGCCTCATGAATTTCTTTTACTTTCTCTCAGAAATGTCATATAAGGTTTTGTGTTGTGGTCTTACACATCTACTGTTAGTTGTATCTAGCCCCTAGTTTTCTAGTTCTCTCCTCAGTTGTGCCTAAGCTGCTGTTAAAACGTTCCAGTGAACTTTAATTTTACAGACAGGGGCTCACTCTTGCCCTGGCTTGAATATAGTGGCGTCATCATAGCTTACTGAAGCTTCTAACTCCTGGGCTCAAGTGATCCTCCCACCTCAGCCTCGAAAGTAGCTGGGACTACAGGCAGGTGCCGCCACACCCAGCTATTTTATTTATTTATTTGTAGAGACAGACTCTCACTATGTTGCCCATGCTGGTTCCACTGTATTCTTTCTTTCTTTTTTTGCGATGGAATCTCGCCCTGTCCCAGGCTGGAGTACAGTGGCGCAATCTCAGTTCACTGCAACCTCTGCTTCCTGGGTTCAAGTGATTCTCCCGCCTCAGCCTTCTGAGTAGCTGGGATTACAGGTGTGCACTACACCTGGCTAATTTTTGTATTTTTAATAGAGACAGGGTTTCACCACGTTGGCTAGGCTGGTCTTGAACTCCTGAACTCGTGATCCGCTGGCCCTGGCCTCCCAAAGTGCTGGGATTACGGACGTGAACTACCACAACTGGCCAAGTTTCCACTGTGTTCTTAATTTTGATTATTGGATTCTTACAAATTCTAGAATTCACTTTAAAAAAAAACATGTCCATGTAGCTGCTGAAATTCCCAAACTGGTATCTCTCCTTGAAGATGGTAAGCAGTTATTTTAGTCTGTTTGATAGCACCAATATCTCTAGCTACTATGGGCCTGCTATCTTGTCTCACATGCCTGCTTACATCTTGTTGTACTCAGGATACTGTATTAGCAAAATTGTTTGTAGAAATAATCTGAATTTTAGGATAATAATAATATCCTCTAGAGAGGGTTTTTGTTTGCTTATCCAAAGAGTTTGGGCAAACTACCACTCTGGGATCACCTTAATCTAATTTCAAAGATTAAGATCCATAATCAGAAGCTTGGCTGCAGTCCTGAGAGCCTGTTTCCTACACTGCCTCACCCTTATTCCTGGGTGCAAAAGACTGAGGGCTTCAACCAAAAGAGAAGGACACCACCAAGTCCATCGCCCTTTCACAGGCCCTGTCCCCTGCTTCTGAAAGGCTGCTAAAATCACTGCTAAGCCTCTGAATCGCCTCCAAGTTTGGCAAATGCTACCAGGAGAACGGTGGCCCATCACACCAAGCCCACCTCCCAGGGTGTCCATCTCCTCTGCCGTCCTCGTTTAGCAATTCTTCAAAGTCATGTTGGCTCTCTTGGTGCCTTCAAACCAAGATTCTGAAGCATTTTGTCCAGCCTTTCTAGTTAACCAGTGAGCTGGTCAGTCCAAAGGACCTATCCACCATTACCAGAAGCAGAAGTCCTCATAGCTACTTAGTTTCATGTGTAGCCTCATATACAACATGGTGACAATTTGTGAAATGTCACTACACCATTGCCCATCTTTGATTCTGTGTTTTTGTAAAATAACAGATGCTTATGTGGAAACAATCAGGCCTTCGCAAAATCAACTGCTCTCCCCAATAGAAAACGGAAGTTTTTATACTCGGAGCAGAAAGCACAGGCTGCCTCTATCTACCTACAGCAAACAGCAGCTGATTCACAAGTATGCACTGAGAGCCTACTATGTGTGAGGGAAATGAAGAAATGACATTTGCATTTCATAGCAGACTAGATAGTTGGTTGACCTTAAGCTAAACCCCAAGGTTCAGGTTTCAGCTCTCCTCTGTTTTTTCAATTTATATATTCTTCCCAAGGACATGCAGAAATCTAATTTCTATTGCTTAAATGCCTTTCTTTCTTTCAGATCAAACTGAAAAGGCAGAATAGCAACTTGATATTTTTGGCTACTAGGGCAACATTTGGCAGTTTTCAAAAAAGGAAACAGAAATGACCGATACGTACATAAAAGTTTCACTAGAAATAAAATAAATGCAAATTAAAACAAAGAAATACTATGGTTTCCTATTCAAGTCGATATATATATATATATATATGTATTTGCGGTTGTTGTTTGAGACAGGGTCTCACTCTGTTGCCCAGGCTGGAGTGCCAGTGGTGTGATCTTGGCTTACTTGCAGCCGCCATCTCTGGGGCTCAAGTGATCCTCCCACCTTAGCATCCCAAGGAGCAGGGACTACAGGTATACACCACCATTTCCAGGTAATTTTGTTCATTTTTTTAATAGAGATGGGGTCTCACTATGTTGCCCAGGTTAGTCTCAAACTCATTTTAAAAAATGCTTAGCTTAGGTTCTGGCTTGTGATGTGAGGGGCCATGTGCCCCTAGAGACATCTACTTGGGTTATGCTCCTGACTTGAGTGGATAACTCTGTTTTTCTCCAGATGCCGTAACAATGGACATGTGACCCTCTGTCGGAAAAACACAGTTCTCTCAATTGCTTACTGAGGCTCATTCAGGCTGATTGGAGGAGGAAGCCACCTTTCCAGGGGAGTAGGTTGGTTGCAAAAGTGTGCCCAAGGCCAGCTTGCACTGCAGTGGGGGAGCCCTTAGAAAGTCTGGGGGTAAAGGAAGGAGGAAGCAACTAGAAAACAACGGAAGGGACTTCAGATGGTAAGGTTTCTATTTAGTACTTATTTCAACTTTAGGCCTCCTGAATGGTAGAGGTGGTGACAGGAGGATACCTGAAACCTTGGTTATATATAACCTTCCTTCTATGACGGTGAGTCATTTCAGAATAGAAATGATGGAATAATTGGAAATTAAGTTGAAGGCTTAAACAAGTCTGCTGATATCAAACTGCTGGAGCAGCCCCAGAGCTATGGAAATAGAGGAATCTGCATGGAAGTTTGTATCCTGGGTTGGCACAGAGATTCCAGTTGAACCAAAACTCCATGAGGACCATGCCTAGCAGGTTCAGTAAATGATACTATCCATTAAAGAAGTTCTTGCCTATGAACAAAGGAAGAAAGTTACCTGTCCAGATAAAGCGAATTATAAACTTGTGTGTAATCTGGCAAAGGCCTAACCCTCATATCCTACACCCTCCACTCTCATTCCAAGAGAGCCTGGGTAAACAGCCAGGGCTGGGTTTTCCTCTGGCTGCCAGATGGGGTTAAAAATCTGCTTCTCACTTTCTAGGCTGTAGCAGTGAGGAGTTAATATAAAAAGAAACCATAAGATTTCAAGGGAAGAGGGACCACACCCATCTTCACAATAAAATGTCATTCTCAATCTAGAGCAGAGGCGCTCAAACATGGTACTGGAGATGCATCCCAAGTAATGTTTCTGGTTAGTGGTTTAAATACTGAGTTTTGTAAACGCTTTACTTTTAGAATGATTAAATTACTGTAGATCACATGGGTAGCTATACAACAAAGTCACTCTCAGATATTTGTACGCCTTCTTGAATGAGAAAAAGGCAGACTTCCAACTATTAGTACATAAGCATCTTTTGTTACGTGTTGTCATAGCTAAAAGGTTGAATACTGCTCTTCTAGAGCAAGAAAAAGAGGGAGCCCCTGGGCAAAACAGAGCCTAGGCAGAATGCCAGGGAAGAGATGAGATTTGTGGAGGTAAGCAGTGTTCCAAAACTGGGGGAAAAAGGAACTTAGGAAATGTGATGCAAAGTGAACTAGGCAGGAGGCATGTATTGAGGCTTTAGGAAGCAGGATTAACCCTCTGCATGTTCAAGTGGACATGCTGGTACTCAGTATTTATATTAGCACAGAGAAGAAGGCAGCAGAACAGTTAGACCACATTAAAGGCCAGTTCTTGTGGGGAGCAGGTTTATCTTTGGAGGTGGAGCTGGGTACCCTTCCCCTCAGTTACTCATGGGAAACTCGTTCCAAGGCCACATAGAAACTGTTCTTGTCATCTAGACAATGCCAACCAATTGGTCCAATTTCACAGTCTGCGCAGACCAGAAACTTGATGTTGCCCACGTCCTTGGTGAAGCCCACATTCTCAAAAATGAACATGTTCTCAACAAGCCAGTGTTCCTGCAGGAGATCACCATCAGGATTGCTGCCGTCAGACAGAGCTGGCTTCTTTCTCATGGAGGGAAGGAAAAGCTGCAGTGGGAGAGAACATAAAGAATGCAGAAGTTGAACTGGCCCAGTTCCATCAACACCCCCATTCTAGGTACACTTCACATTGCTCCCTAGCAGGAATGACAAACTAAAAAAGAGAAGCCATCTCGTTAAGCTGTAGACGATAATGCTGGGTGGCTCTTCTTTGCCTCTGGTCTCTGCCCTGATTCTTTTTTTTTTCTCTTTTGAGACAGATTCTCCCACTGTCGCCCAGGCTGGAGTGCAGTGGCACGATCTGAGCTCACTGCAACCTCCGCCTCCCGGATTCACACCATTCTTCTGCCTCAGCCTCCCGAGTAGCTGGGACTACAGGCGCCCGCCACCAAGTCCGGCTAATTTTTTGTTTGTTTTTTTTTTTAGTAGACACGGGGTTTCACTGTTAGCCAGGATGGTCTCGATCTCCTGACCTCGTGACCTGCTTGCCTCGGCCTCCCAAAGTGCTGGGATTACAGGCGTGAACCTGATTCTTAAGAGAAATGAAAGAGGGGCACCAGCTGGGTGGTCTGGGAACTCGGTCTCACTGCTGTCCTCAATATGCGGCCCACATGGTCCTAGTTTCCCTGGCTCATTATGCTTCAGACACACTGGCTTTCTTGCCTTCCTCAAACAGCATTAGTCTGTTCTGCCCTCAGATCTTGGCATGGCTAGCTGCTCCTCAGCAGTCAGCTCAAATGCAGCCTTCTTAGGAGGTCTTATCTAACCAAACAACCTGAATTAGCTTTACTTACTGCTCACTATATATTTTTTTTTAATAGCTTGAGGTAAAACTGACATATGAACTGCACATATTTTAAATGCACATCAGCCTGGGCAACATACTAAGACCTAGTCTATACAAAAAGCAGTTTGAAAAAATCAGCCAGGGCTGGGCGCAGTGGTACATGCCTGTAATCCCAGCACTTTGGGAGGCTGAAGCAGGAGGATTGGCTGAGCTCAGGAGTTCAAGACCAGCCTAGGCAATGTAGTGAGACCCCTATCTCTACAAAAAACACAAAAATTAGTTGGCTGTGGTGGTGCACACCTGTAGTCCCAGCTACTCACAGGGCTGAGGTAAGAGAATCATTTGAGCCCAGGAGGTTGTTAAGGCTGCAGTGAGCTGAGATTGCACCACTGCTCTCCAGACTGGGCAACAGAGCGAGACTCTGTCTCAAAAAAAAAAAAAAAAAAAAAAAAAAGCAGCTGGGCATGGTGGCAAGTGTCTGTAGTCCCAGCTACTCAGGAGGCTGAGGTGGGAGGCTCACTTGAGCCGGGGAGATTGAGATTGCAGTGAGCCAAGATCATGCCACTGTACTCCAACCTGGGTGACAGAGTGAGATCCTGTCTCAAAAAGTAATCAAGTAAAACGCACAGTTTATTTCACTTTAGCACATGTATACCAGTGAAACCATTATCATAATCAAGATAATGAACACATTCCACATTCATTTCCCCTGGAAGTCTCTTCATCATGCCACCCCTACTTGTTTACTTATTGCTTATTTTCTGAAATTATTGCATTAGTTTATTGGCTCATTTACCCCTATCTACCTCCACTAGAATATCAGCTCCTGGAAAGCAAGGAGCTTACCTTGTTCATTACTCGATCTCTAGTGGTTAGAATAGCAACTGGTATACAGCAGGATCTCAATGATTTGTTAAGAGAATGAGCATAGAATATCTGGCTTTGATCTATTCCATCACTGTTAGGGATATACTAGATTTATCTTATAAAAAGGAAAATCTAGTTCTACAATTTGGAATTATCAGCTCTAGGATGCTTGTACCCTCCAACCTATATGACTCCTCAATCATTAGGAGAAGGCCTCTGGCACACACAAAATTGCTTTAATTTCTTCCATATGGATAGTGTATACACTCTTAGCTGTCCCAGACTACTGCAGAATATCATGCCAGCCAAGTTTGTTACCCCTCTGCTCCTCATACGGCTGCTGTCATATCACTTATTTCCCATTTCCCACCCCACGATATACTTTTTTGGTTTTTCGTAATTAGAGACGGGGTTTCTCCACATTGCCCGGGCTGGGTTTGAATTCGTGGGCTCAAGCAATCCTCCAGCCTCAGTCTCCCAGGTAACTGGGGTTACAGTGCAAGCCACTGTGTAATACTGCTACTTCACTCATTCTTTATGCTTCATGTTCAAGGTGTCCTTAACACTTTGTTCTACCTTAAACAAAAACAGGAACAAGTAGAGGCAAAGAGAGTTAGGAATCAAAATTAAGGAACCAGGAAACCTGAATTCTGGTCCCATCTGTAACTTTCTGTGGGCTTCAATTTTCCTATATATATTTCTGGCTTATCCCCTCTACTGTAGGAATGAAATCTCACACATCTTCACACAGACGGAGTAAACTTCAGTGGACTAGTTAAGACATCTAACCAATCAACCAAGAATTTGATGTGTCCAACAAAACAAAAGGAAAACTGACTAAAACATTAGTGTTCAGGAGGTGCCCAACAAAAGATCACCACCTTCCCTCTCTCAGTTCCCATTTGTGGCACAAAGCATCACCTGTCCAGTTGTCTCTCCTTTGATCTGTGATTTAAAGGTACTACCATAATTAACAATCCATTCAAGACATCACATTGGGTCCTGTTTGCTCTATTCCTCAACATTTCCATTTTAACTTAGACCTCTAAGTCAGGCCCACAAGAGTAAACCCATATATATGCATATGTATGTGCATCTCTGCCTGGATCTCAACCTATTTACTGCAATGCCAAAGACAACTGCTAGGGCCAGGAGATAGCTATAACACCTGGCATATAATGAGGCTTTCTGGATAGGCTACTGGGGGTGGCAACAAAAAAATTAGTGATTTGAGGCAAACTCAACTTGGTGTGAAGTTGCCAGTGAGATCCCTGACCAGATGGGTTACCTTTGTTCTGTCAGGACCCCAGCGAATCCTGGACAGCCTCTTTAGAAATAGACAGAACACCACAACTCAGTGAGACTCTGCTGATACACTACTAACAGCACCCTTTTAAAAACAAAATACTACCTTTCTCATTGTAAAAACACATTTTCGGCCGCGCGCGGTGGCTCAAGCCTGTAATCCCAGCACTTTGGGAGGCCGAGACGGGCGGATCACGAGGTCAGGAGATCAAGACCATCCTGGCTAACACGGTGAAACCCTGTCTCTACTAAAAATACAAAAAACTAGCCCGGCGAGGTGGCGGGCGCCTGTAGTCCCAGCTACTCCGGAGGCTGAGGCAGGAGAATGGCGTAAACCCGGGAGGCGGAGCTTGCAGTGAGCTGAGATCCGGCTGCTGCACTCCAGCCAGGGCAACACAGCAAGACTCCGTCTCAAAAAAAAAAAAAACAAAAACAAAAACACATTTTCATTATAGAAAACCTGGCAAGCATGCTATAATATAGATGAGAATAAAAACTGTTACAATACAGAGTACACTTCTGTTAACTTTTTCGTAATTTTTTCCCTTCTGGGAGTTACTTGTGGTGGTTTCAGAACACATCTGAAAATTCTCTGATAATCCTTCCATCTAGAGTGGAGTCCATACCCCTCTCCTTTGGTCTGGGCAGGCCATGGTGATTGCTTGATGAATGTATGTGGTGGTAGTGACAGGCTGGTTAGAAAATGGCATGCAACTTTTGCCATTTCTCATGGGACACTTGTGCTGGGAGCCTTCAGTCACTGTGTCCTAAGTCTGGCTATCCTGAGGGTGCCATGTGGAGATCAGGCTGGGGGGGGGCCATGTAGGGACAGAGGTGGCCCCAAATCCTGTTCCAGTGCTCAGGTGTATGAGCCCTCCCAGCCCACAGGCAGACGCATGACGGAATGACCTTTCTGACTGCCATCACATCAGAGACCCCCAGTGAGAACTGCCTGGCTAAACCCAGTCGACCGCTAAATTCCTGAGCAAAATACATCACTGTTTGGGCTGGGCACAGTGGCTCACACCTGTAATCCCAGCACTTTGGGAGGCCGAGGTGGCCGGATCATCTGAGGTCAGGAGTTCAAGACCAGTCTGGCCAACATGGTGAAAACCCCATCTCTATTAAAAAATGTAAAACATTAGCTGGGCATGGTGGGGGCACCGGTAATCCCAGCTACTTGGGAGGCTGAGGCTGGAGAACTGCTTGAACCCGGGAGGCAGAGATTAGGTGAGCAGAGATCGTGCCACTGCACTCTAGCCTTTTTTTTGTTTTTTTGTTTTGTTTGAGAGGGAGTAAGACAGCATCCCTGACTTCTACCCACTAGATGCCAGTAGCACACCTCCCTCATTCCGACAACCAAAAATGTCTCCAGATATTGCTAAATGTCCTCTGGAGGTCTAGGGGTGTGGGAGGAATCGAGAAACATACTGCTTTAGACTAAAGTACTCTGGAACATAAGATATAGTAAGTGCTAGGCCCTGGATCACCTCAAGGTAGGACTGGCAGTCTAGTTCTCCAATTGTTCCCATCTGCAGACTACTAGGCTATTCCACTGGGTGGAGTGAGAGAGAAAGCTGTAGGCCACCTCTAACCAGACTCGTACATACCTTTCTCCAGGCTTAACGGCTGGGAGTGCTCCTTTAACACCTGCAGAGATGATTAACAGCCCTGCTGTAATTGCCCTAATGGTGGTTTATCTGCAATATGTCACAGTGATGACAAAAAAAAGAGCTACCCCAAGCCTTTACGGGGTTTACCCCAAAGCTTTAGTTAAGGAGCTCGGCATCTTAGAAGCTGCTTGTTCTCTGTAAGGATGGAACTGTTTTTCCCCACCTTAAAATGCGTGACACAGAGCAGGGAAAGGACTAATAAATAACTGGTTAGAATCTTCCATGAAATTTTCTACCTTCTATTTACATCACATCCTAGAAGTTATATTTTTGCTGAACTTAGTATTTGAGAAAAGAAAGGAGAAAACAATTAGGACTGAGAGTAAGGAGAACACTGGGTTGGATTACAGCGGAGTTGTTCGAGTCCAGAAAAAGGGATAGGATTCTTCCAACAGTTCTTTCTCAAGAAATAGGAAATTTCCAGACACACTGAAGCCATTGTTAAAAAACACAACAACAAAAAACACCTTTTTGCGTTTTTAAAAGAGGGAAAACATTTTAAAACACACAAAATGCATTAAAGAAAATTCTTAGGCCTCTTTCTAGAATACGGGCCACTGCGTTAGTTGAGAAACAAAAATAAATGTAACGTATATAATTTAATTTGCTCACACAGTTTTTGGCAGATCAGTTTAAAATAGTATCAAACAAGAATTAAGAATTTTGGCTGCTTGGAAGTTGCAGTGAGCCATGCTTGTGGCAGAGCACAACAGGGAATGGGGAGGGAAGAGGAGGGGAGAAGGGAAGGGGAGAAGGGAAGGGGGGAATGGAGGGGAGG
>NW_012123043.1:5650260-5663602 GCF_000951035.1 Colobus angolensis palliatus
TAGCCAGGATGGTCTCGATCTCCTGACCTCGTGATCCACCCGTCTCGGCCTCCCAAAGTGCTGGGATTACAGGCTTGAGCCACCTCGTCCGGCCAGAGATGAGATTTCACCATGTCAGCCAAGCCAGTGTTCAACTCCTGACCTCAAGTGATCCGCCCAACTCAGCTTCCCCAAGAGCTGGGATTACAGGCGTGGGCTATGTTTTTGTTGTTTTTTTTTTTTTTAAGAAAAAAAAATTAAGAATTTTAAAACAAACTATAAACTCCATTTAGAAGTCTCTTAATTTATGTCAGTTTATAAAATTAGACAAAACCTTGCCATGGAAAAGATGGGAATTAGCCTATATTATGGGCTATATACTAGGCACAGTGCTAAGTGCTTTTATACAAATTCTTCCATCTATCATCATCTTCATTTTACAACAAGCTTGTCCAACCCGCGACCGGCATACGGCTCAGAACGGCTTTGAATGCGGCCAACACAAATTCGGAAACTTTCTTAAAACATTACGAAATTTTTTTTTGCAATTTTTTTTTTTTTTAGTTCATCAGCTATCGTTAGTGTATTTTGTGTGGCCCAAGACAAACCTTCCAATATGGCCCAGGGAAGCCAAAAGACTGCACACCCCTGTTTTACACAATAAGCAACCTGCATCTCATGGAGGTTAACTTTTTTTTTTGAGATGGAGTCTCTCTCTGCCGCCCAGGCTGGAGTGCAGTGACTCAATCTCGGCTCCCAGGTTCAAGCGATTCTCCTGCCTCAGCCTCCCGAGTAGCTGGGATTCCAGGCGTGTACCACCACGCCCAGCTAATTTCTGTATATATTTTTAGTAGAGATGGGGTTTTGCCATGTTGGCCAGGCTGGTCTCGCACTCCTGACCTCAGGTGTTCCGCCCGCCTAGGCCTCCCAAAGTGCTGGGATTACAGGCATGCCGCGCCCAGCCTAACTCTTTGAATGTTAATGAATGGTAAAGTCAGGACTCAATTCCATGTATGTTTTAATTCCAAGATCCATGTTCTTTCCATTGACTCCATAACGCTACTAACTTCGTAAAATTAATTGAGAACTCTACTCCCAAACCTTGGAAGCCTTAAAAGAACCCCGGGACCTCCACCAATCTCTAGATCAAAAGTCATCAAAACACCTACAAAACAACAGATATAGATTCCTTTTTTTCCTCCTTTGATGGAAGGCTGTTTTGGAGGAATGGGTGCTTCTTGCTCTTCTGCTAGACATTACACTTCACGATCTGTTCAACCACATGGAATAATAAAATGGTCTGCATATTTTTAGAAATAATTTGAATGATAGGATGTTCCTATGGTTGAAATAATATATTTGCACTTCAACACAGAGTTTACCGAAATAAATTTTTTTTTCAACGTTCTCACTTGCGATGATGGTGGTAGGAAGGGTATTAAAATCCCTAGACTGACGGGAAATAGTTTTTCTTCGAATTTTAATTCCAGGACGTCAGGGATCTAAGCACTTCAAATATGATTCATCTGGAAAACCAGAGGCTTCCAGTGCCTCGGTAAAGTGGTTTGGTTACCAGGGTTATTTTGCCGCGTCCTCTACACCAGTTGTTTCTGGGGCTCCTCTGTGGAGCAGACAGGTGCCTGTCATAAATAAGACGGTGAATTCAGGACTGGCGGGTGGGGTATGAAGTGGGACAGGAACCCGGCCACACTCGCGGTGAGCCGCGGCCGAGAGGTACCTGCCGGGTCCTACAAGCCGGCGGGACCTCCGGAAACCGAAATGGGGCGCCTCCCTTCCACGCGCCCACGGAGCAGCGGCCCTGGACGGCCGCGGGGCGCACGGCTCCCGCTCGAAGCCGCCCCAGGGGCGGAGGGCCGGGTGGCCCAGGGAAAGGTTCCCGCGGCATCTTGCCGGGGCGGGACCACGTTCCCTCCCTTGCCTCCGGCGGCCCCAGGGGCGGAGCCTCGCCGAACGGAGGCCCGAGGGGCGGGGCTTAAGACCGCGCGAGGAGGGTGCGGTCTCCGGAAATTGAGGAGCCTGGGTTCAGATACTGCCCACGGCAGCTAGTCCGGGAGACTGCGGGTGTAAACGGCCTCCAACCTGCCTCCCTACCTGTCGGCGAGAGAAGAGAGCGGTCCCTGGCTGCAGCACCCGGGAGCCGCAACGCTGGCACAGCACCGCCTTCCGGTTTCGGCCCTCGGCTGACACTAACTCGCTCAGCTGCTCCGCTGGTTCCATTGCCGCTGCAGCCACAGGCTCCTCAGCCACGGCTGCGCAGGCGCTGTTTCTGTTGGCTGGTTCTTCACTGCGCTGGCGCGGCTTGGCGTGAGGCGGACGGTCACCACGTCTCTGCGCAGGCGCCCGCTTCCCCGCTCCGGATTCTACTGCGCAAGCGCCTTCACTCATTGCCTAACCTGAGTGGCAGGCTTTGTGACACAGACACTTCTTGGGACCAGTGACATATATCCGTACCCACCTGGCCACTGGGCTTCACTTAATATTAAAACCTAGACAAATCATTAGGTTGACCTGTTTAGTTTTCTGAGATCTGAATTTAGTCTCCTGAATGAATGGGGACATTATTGGAGGCAATGTGAAGGTAATCTGGGTCGGACTTCCCATCAAGTTTTAGCCACATTAGCTTATTCTATGGGAAACTGCTTAGAGGGGCATGTATCTTTTCGGTATTGGAAAAAGATGCGTGCAAGCTTTAATTGCTGGTCTCTTCTACTCATTGTGACCATTTACTATGCGGCAAAATGTCAAAGTGCCTTTAGAAACTTACTAAATCATCACAGTTTCTTTACGGAATCGGCACTCTTGTGCATGAAATGAGAAAGATAAAGGTCAGAAAGGTTGCAGCGTAACTCTAAAGCCGCTGCTCTTAATTAACTAGGATTGTCAGGAAAGCAAGATTATTTCAGACAGAACAGTATTATATATGAACAAAGGTGAGAACAAATTTAGGAATGGTTAGTAGACCACTGTGGCTGATCCACATTACACCTGGGGAGAAGCGGTAGTAGAGGTAGGTAAGATCAGGAAGGTGGAGTGGACCCAGAGCTCCATGGATTTAATGTCATGCTAAGGAATTTAACATTAATAACATGAACAATGGGAATCTGTGGAATTTTAGGCCAGAAATAACTGTTCGATATTTACTGTCTGAAGTACTGTAATGATCCTATCTGTGCTTCAGAGAGATAACCTATGACTAAATGGAGAGAATAGATTGAAGAGAGGAAAAAGAGTAGAGCTAAGGGTATCAGTGGCTATTACCTCATGAGTCTAGCTGAGAAAGGCCCTGAAGCTAGCAGAGGGAACAAAGATACGGGAATGGACTTGGAACAATTAAAATTGTACAGAACTTAGAAACTAGCTGGATGTCTGTGTTGTGATGGGGTGATACAAAGCAACTGCTGGTTTTCCTAGGTTACATAACTAAGTAGCTGGTTGCTAGTTATGGGAGCTTGAAAAAATAAGATGAACCACCAAATTAGGGGTATTTCTGTGTATATATGTGAGCACATGAAAGTGTGTACAATTGTGAAAAGAGTGAAAAAGGAGCTCTAAGTTTTACATGTTGATTTTTCTGTAGAACATTCCATTGTAGCTTCAGTGTATGAACTACTTGGGAAGTTGGTCTGAAACTCATTAGCACTGAAGACAGCATAGGAGCCATCAGTCCTTCACCCTCCCCTGGATTTATTCCTGAGATAGGAAAAGCCACGTTTTATAGGCTGTGGTTTAATTAGCAGGCGCAATCCATCTGCCAAAGTTGGCAGGCATCTTTAAGGAAAATAACTTCCTCATGTGGTTGCTTCTCCCTTTTGCTCTGGAAGCATCAGGATTGTTGCAGTTTTGCAGACCTTCTGCATAGCTGTTTATATCACATGCCATAATTCAAAGCAAATGGAAAAAAGGACTAGTGTGACTGAAACCCTAAAATTCAAGTGGGTGCTAAGTGAATTCAAGATGTCTCTTCTTTGTTCCTTTGGTTTTCAAGTAACTCCAAGCATGAGAGGGAATAATGAATATAGCGAATCAGGAAAATATTTTACTGAAGAGAATCTCCAAAGTGTAAAGTGGCTACCTCTTATCTGTGTCTAACAGAGAAATAGCAGAACTAGTTGGCAAACACACAAGATGAACAGGTTGAAGAGACAGGAGCTACGGCTGATCCCTACATCTTTCCCTCCCAAATATCTGCTAAAGGCAATGCTGATTAGCCACAAACTCGCGGCACTTGACACCATTGATTTTTAATATTTTCTTAAAAAAATACAAAGGAAATTAACTCTGTAGGTCAATACAATTCAAGGAAAGAGGGGAAAATGGAATTTCAGAGCAAAGATTGTTTAGGTTATCACATTCCCACACTCCCAATACCCATAAAACAAGAATTTCACTCCATGACACAGAGGAACATTGAATGATAGCTCAGAAATGTTGATAGCTGAGGTACTGAAACTAACAAAAGGATTTTGGTTGTCCTTGATTATTCTGTCCTGTGATGAATAAAATCTACACTAAAGGACAGGTAAGGAAAACTTATAGCAGAAAAAAAGACCAAATGTACCAAACACAGCAGTACAAACCACTCCTTGGCAGAAGTGTGCTTCTAAAAGAATGGGGTAGCAATCAGTTAGCTTAACTACTAGGCTACTGTCACTCCCAGCCCATCCCCAAATAAATAGTGTGGAAGTGTAATAGTGTAGTAGTATTTGATTCAACAAAGAAAGGCTTTCACCCCCATTCAAGGCAAACATTGCCATGGCTAGATGAGCCCTGGCAGGTAATAAGACGACTGTAAAATCACAGGTACTTGTAGTTTATCCCCAGTTATACTGAACTCCCACATTGATGTCATCTTCTCTCATCCCAACATTTGTTCACTCTTTTATGCTGTCTCCAGTGCGAAAGACCTTGGGGAAATAAAAAGATCCTTCAAATAATATACCCTTCTCAGTCTTCCAGGTTATGTCATATTTCAGTGCTGTTCTAGGTTCACTCACATTCCATTACATTGAGTTTAATTCACTTATTCTAACTTCAATTCTGATATACAAACCCTGACCTCCAAAAGAAGTGTCAGATGAGTCTCTCTCTCCCTTGCCCCCAAAGTTTTGTGGGGCTCTCCCTTTGGTTTCCCTCTAGAATGGAACTGTGTTGCCCCTAGCTACCTGTAGATGAGAAAATGTAGTTGTTCCTGGAAAAAAAAGAAAAAAAAAAGACTTGGATTTTACCAAGCTTACTTAAATTGGTATCTTTCCAATCATCCAGGCTGGATATTATCCACATCTAGTAGGCTATACTCACCTTAGTTCTTTGCAACATATGAGGCACAACATACATATAGTACACCAAGCACGTGGTAAGTTAGAAATGACAGGAAAGTGCTCCCCAAAGCAGTGGGAGAGGCAATGTGGTCTCTCACATCCATTCAATGTGCATTCTTTTCTCTGGAGTATCTGTTACCCACCCTTCTCAGGAGCAAGAACCAGGACGACGGGGAGTATGTGTCAAATAAGTACAATCATCACTGCACTGGTGCCTGTAATCAACCTGTGCACATAGTGAGAAACAGACATTCTGGAAAGGATTCTTGATTCTCCCACTAACTGTCCACTGGACTGGAATAGCTCTGGATGGTGCTCCAACAATGGTCACTTCTCACGGAGAACACACACACCAGCATCACAGCGCTGGGTTCCCATGGATGTCACGACTTCCCAGCTGTCGATGATGGGGTCATAACATTCAATGCTACTTAGCAGGGAATTACCATCATATCTGAGTGGGAAAGAAGCAAAAGAAAGAAATGAGTCAGCTGTGTGCAATGGCACATGCCTGTAATCCCAACTATGCAGGAGGCTGAGGTAAGAGGATTGCTTAAGTCCAGGAGGGAATTTGAGACCAGCCTAGGCAACATGGTGAGACCCCATCTCAATAAAATTTAAAGAAAGAAAGAAATCCGCCTTCTATTCCTTTCCACACAAGTCCTTCATTAAGGCTGCCACTGGAGGCCAGGCATGGTGACTCTCGCCTGTAATCCTAGCACTTTAGGAGGCTGAGGTGGGAGGATTGCTTAAGCCCAGGAGTTGGAGACCAGCCTAGGCAACATAAAAAACTAGTCTGGCACAGTGGCATGCACCTGTGGTCCCAACTACTCTACTCAAGACTCCAGCCTGGGTGACAGAGCAAGACTCTGTCTCTAAAAACTAAAAAAAATCTAATAAAAAATATCAAGTTGCCACTGGAGATATCTACCCCTACCCAAGTCTTGTCTCCATCCAAAAATGAGGATCAGCTCACATAGACTCTTGCTTTGGCTACATACTGAGTCTGGATTCGTTTCTAAATCCTCACCCTGCAATTGCATAAAGTCTCCCCCGAAGCACTGTGGCCCCTACATAGCATCGTGGAGTGGTCATACTGGTGACAGTTGTCCAGGAATCAGTGCGAATGTTGTATGCTTCAACGGAAGAAAGGTGGGCTGTACCATCAAATCCTCCCACCACATAAATATGGTCATTCAGCAGGGCTACTCCTGCACCTGGGGAAAATGAAGGCATTAGCAAATGAATGGTACTAAGCCTAGAATCTGAATTATAGAAATAAACTATCGTCACTAATGACTAGCTGAGTTTTAGAGTAGATGAGAGATGTGGACTGGGTCCACACGGGCCTAGAATAATCTAGTCCAGCACAAGTTATTCCACCTATAAACCCTTTGGCTTGGACTTGAAATGATAAAAGATAAATCAAAATTGTTCTCTTTACTTTCATTAACTCAGAGCCCAACCCTTCTAATTAGGAGAAAGGGAGGAAGTGAAAAAAAGGCAGCAATAAAGGTCGATGGAGGGAAAGGAGTTGTGATTATGGTTCTGAAGCAATTTTTACCCAGAATAAGTAAACCAGAACGGCACAGTGTTTTCTCCTTTTCTACATCCCAGCCTGCTCCACTTTAAAAAGCTCTCGGTGAAGGTAAGTAGCTACTCTTTTGTCCTTATGCATTAGAGACTTTATTTAACATTTATTTAACATGTACTACACAGACAAAATTGTACTAGATATTCTAAAAACTAGGGAGAGAACAAAGACATGAAGGCTTTTGCTTCCAAATGTATAATCTAGTTGTTAATTATCAACTGTCTTTATCCTCACTAATATTTAGAGAAAACAGAGACAAGGAGGAGAGCAGAATCTCATTTTTACATTAATCTACAGTTTGCCCCATGCACCACCATTATATAAGCAAATGTCTGACAGTACCGTCTATTGTCCCCTCCCTCAGATCTAGTCTTACCAGAACGCTTGGTGGCCATTGGTGTAACATTAGTCCAATGTCCTGTATGAGGGTCATATTTCTCAACTGAATTTAAGATATTCAAGCCGTCATATCCTCCTGGAAGACAGAGATCATTCCAGAAAGAGTGGTAAATCCTCATGCCCATTTCTGGTCGGTCTTTCTCTGAGTGCTTCAATTATTTTAGTTTCAATTTTCCCCTAAGAGTTCCAATAACTCTAAGAGAAATCTGACAGTACCCTACTTTCTGCTTATAAGAAAAAGATAATCCCAATTAATGGAAAATATATTAACACACACCAGGGTTTTAGTTGAAGGGAAGTCTATGAACTTCATCCTGGTAAAGAGGAATCCTTACTCACAGTCCACTACCCATTGAGTTCTCTCCCATTCCTGCATCCCAGACTCGATACCTAGACAGTAGATCACTCCGCTGGCCACTACGAGTCCAGCACCTTCCCGGGCTGTCTGCATATCTCCCAGCATGCTCCACTGGTCAATGTTTGGATCATACCGCTCCATACTGGTGTGACGCCTGCTTCCATCAAAGCCCCCAGAGACATAGATCATATCTGCTCAGAATAAACAAATTACAGACTATTAGAGAATGACAGATTTCTAAGAACTCTTTCCTCTACAAATTTTCCAAGGATTCTTTAAAAGTCTGGGAGCAAAAACAAAGTATTTTTTTAATGAGATAAGTCAATTAAGTTTTATAGACAAGGAAGACATCCAAAAAGAATGGGGTAAAATAAAATCCTTAAAAGCATTCAAAGACCACCTGGGAGTTTGCAAAAATACAACTAGTGCCAGTTCCCCACCCAGCACATTGGAACTTCATTTGCCAACTTTGTAGTCAGTACTGAAACACCCATGAATATTGAACAGCTTCTATTACACTGATATTTCTGAAAGCAAAAAGGAGTATTTGTCAGCTGGGCACAGTGGCTCACACCTGTAATCCCAGCACCTTGGGAGGCCGAGGCGGGTGAATCACTTGAGCTCAGGAGTAGGACATCAGCCTGGGCAACATGGCGAAACCCTGTCTCTACTGAACATACAAAAAAATAGCTGGGCATGGTGGTGCATGCCTATAGTCCCAGCTACTCAGGAAGCTGAGGTGGGAGGATCGCTTGAGTTTGGGGAGGTTGAGGCTGCAGTGAGCCGTGATCACACCACTGCACTCCAGCCTGGGCAACAGAGAGAGACCCTATCTCAAATAATAATATTTGACCTTAATTTTTTCTCCATATTTCATGCTCCTGCCAGACAACAGGAGAGGTTAAAAACCCTGGTCCAGCCACGGTAAGATGGAAATAATTGCCCTGCACATCCAGCCTACCTCCCAGGGTGGTGGCTCCAGCAAGACCTCGTCGGACATTCATAGGGGCCACAGAATACCAGACCCCATCCTCATCTGCTGTGTAGTCTAGACATTCCACTGAACTAAGGCGGGAACGGCCATCATAGCCACCAATGACGTAGATCCGGTCATGTAGGGACACTGAGGCCACATAACGTCTCTTACGAGTGATGCTCTATGGATTTGGAGAGAAGAGGTACAGAGCATTTCAGTTAGGCAAGTTTTGGGCCTTACCTTTTGCTATCTTCCCTGTTGCATCTGCACACCTCTATGCTTCTTCACCTGTTATCATGAACCCTCCCTGAGTGGTTCATCCTCAAGTGGCTCCCAAACAGCTATCTACTGAACGAAATGCTTGTGGTGCTCTTACAGATACAAGCTTTCTGCACATCTGCCTCTTTCCAAGGCTTCCAAAAGATTTAACAGCCTTCTGTTATCCGGTATCTGACTCCTTTCTTTTCCATAAGGCACTGGGCTAAGAGACTGATATCCTTCCATAAAGTGGAAAAGTATTCCCACACTGCTAATCAAAGGGCCAGGATTTATTACAAGAACCTTAAAAGGTAGGAGGGTTGGAGTTCCATGTTTTCTTAGAAATTACTATTGTTCATTCAGCACTGAAAGAGACATGCTGAGGGAGACAGATACAAACTTTTTTTTTTTTTTCTGAGTTGGGATCTCACTGTCACCCAGGCTGGAGTGCAGTGGCACAATCACAGCTCATTGCAACCTCGAACTCCTGGGCTCAAGCAATCCTCTGCCACAGCCTCCCAAGTAGCTAAGGACTACAGGCATGCACCACCATGCCTTGCTAATTTTTTTGTTTACTTTTTTGTAGAGACAGAGTCTCACCATATTGCCCAGGCTGGTCTTGAACTCCTGGCCTCAAGAGATCCTCCCATTTCAGCCTCCCAAAGGGCTGGGATTACAGGTGTGAGCTACCACGCCCAGCCCAAACTTCTGAGCTCAACTGAACACTAGGTTCAATTAAACACAATTTAACATTCAGTTCAGTTTAACACAGCATGACCAATGAAATGTGCTGGGAATTATACAGACAGCTTGGAAAGGCACCTAACTAGTGGTGGCCATCTGAGTTTACCTTGACACAGGGCCACTGACATAATCTTCTAATCTAAACAGTCAAAAACTGTTTAGTGAGTACCTACTATGTGCACAAGACTGCTGTAAGAAACATGATCCTGTTATTAGGCTTTTCTACTCTTAAGGCTGGATTAGCTATGATCTGGAGCCAGAGACTGAGGACATTTAAGCTCCCTCCCAACGAATGGTTTCACCATTATTTACTGGCAAAAAGCTCCACTCCTGAGTCTTGGGGTCATATTTCTCTACCACGTCGATGGGAGACTGCTGGCTTCCGAAGCCCCCAACCACCAAAAGCACTTCATTGGCTCCTGAAGACAAAGGCAGAAAAAAGATGGGTTAGTTCAGCATCCCTGGATGGGTAACTAGTCACAGGGAAGTGTCAACAGAGACAGTTCTAGGATGTCTTGTTTTATGTGGCTGAGGGATGCAATCTGAAATGGGAGATAATCATCAGGCTGTCAAATGGGGAGTTATTTCTCCTTGAGGCTGTAGCTCTCAAGTCTCTGAAACTTAAATTTCTGGGCAACATTAAAACTCTAGAAAGCAAACTTCAACATGACACTGCACCATTTCTTTTCTTTTTTTTTTTTTGGAGACAGAGTTTCGCTCTTGTTGCTCAAGCTGGAGTGTAATGGCACAATCTCGGCTCACCACAACCTCCACCTCCTGGGCTCAAGCGATTCTCCTGCCTCAGCCTCCCAAGTAGCTGGGATTACAGGCATATGCCACCATGCCTAGCTAATTTTGTATTTTTAGTAGAGATGGGATTTTTCCACGTTGGTCAGGCTGGTCCTGAACTCCCAACCTCAGGTGATCCGCCAGCCTCGACCTCCCAAAGTGCTGGGATTACAGGCGTGACCCACCGTGCCCGGCAACACTGCACCATTTCAACCTATGGAGATGACTGGCTAACATAATACTTGAGGTCTTAAGTGCAGGTGAGAGGCTAAAGGCACTCTCTGCACTTCTCAGCCTGAAAAAACCCAAATTGGGAGGGTTTTTTTGTTGTAATGGGGAAAGAACTCTCCTAGCCTTGTCACAAAAAAAAGCTGCATGTTGAAACTTAGGATCCATGTGATGGATTTAAAATCTCTTTTTCTTTTTCTGAATTGAGAAAGGGTCTCGCTATATCGCCCAGGCTGATCTCAAACTCCTAGCCTAAAGTGATTCTCCTGCCTCAGCCTCCCAAAGTGCTGGGATTACAGGAATGAGCCACTGTGCCTGGCCTAAAATCTCTTTTTCATGAACATTTCCTTCTCCAATGTAGTCAACTATATGATCACATTCCCTGCCAATTCATCAAAACCACAAGGCAACAAAAGACTAGAGTTTTAAAGGAAAAGTCTTTTTCTCTATTTTCCCAAAGAAGCTATTCTGATAGCCTTTATATCTTCCCCTTCCCCTAAGGCCTTACGCTGATAAAATACTTTCTACCTTGGCTCTTGGAGACAGGGTCTTGCTATATTGCCCAGGCTGGTCTCAAACTCCTGGCCTCAAGCGATATTTCTGCCTTGGCCTCCCAAGTAGCTGGGGTTACAGGTATGAGCCACAGCACCTGGCTTGGCTTTTCTCAAAGAGCAAAGTCTCTTTGAGAAAATCCCCTGTGCATGTGCTCCATTAGAACTCATGGAAAGAACAATTAGCTGGAGCTTTGGAAAATTCAATCACTAGGAGGCATCTAGGAGACCAAAGTGATCTTACAAGTAACCTGGACTTGAAAGAGCAAATGTAGTACCTTGAAGCTGACAGGAAACACAGATAAACCCCTAATGAAGTAATGGATTTGACAATTATCATCAATTGCTGGGCTAGAATCATTATTTCAAAAGCTAACATATTACTATGAGACATTGTGTGCTTCCTAATGGTGATGAATAGGAAGGACCACACACCATCTAATGAGTCTTTTTTCCAAAAAACTGAGGCTGACTCTTAACAAGCCTCTAGTCCAACCACTAGTTTACAGGCAATACATGGGAGAAGAACATGTTAAATGACACTATAAAGATGCCAACAGCAGAGTCCAGAATGTGGGAAATTCTACAAGTTGAATAGCTTGGTTTCTTCAAGAAATAAATTGGTTAGGAAAAACCAAAATAGGATGGAAACCTTTCGGATTAAAAAGAGACTGAAAAGAGACATGAAATCACTAGCAACGTGTGGACTTTGTCTAGCTCCTGATTTGAACAATGTAAGTACTCAAAAACAAATAAAAAATTATGCAAAAAAAGTTACACAAACACGTACTTATGACAATAAGGAACTGTGTGATTTTAAACAGTGATAATGGCATTCTAGATGTGTCAAAAATTTTATCCTTTTTAGAGACACACGTGGAAGTATGACACATAGTGATGGAATTATATCCAGTCTGGAATTTGCTTCAAAATAGCCTGGGCACAGTGGCTCACGCCTGTAATGCCAACACTTTGGGAGGCCGAGGCTGCCAGATCACTTGAGGTAAGGAGTTCGAGACCAGCCTAGCCAACAAGGCAAAACCCCATCTCTACTAAAAATACAAAAATTATCTGAGTGTGGTGGTGCACACCTGAAATCTCAACTACTGGGGTGGCTCAGGTACAAGAATGCTTGAACTCGGGAACTGGAGCTTGTAGTGAGCTGAGATGGCGCCACTACACTCCAGCCTGAGCCACGGCGAAACTCCATCTCAAAAAGAAAAAAGCTATGTGTTGATACTTGTTAAAATTGAGTGATGGGTATAGGGGATCATTGTATTACTGTTTTTATGTTTTGAGATTTTTCTTAATAAAACATATACACCCACACATAAACCGTGGAGTTTTTCTAAGAGGGCACTTGTCTTATGTACTTGCCAAATAAAGTGGACCCTCTCCAAAGTGAGCCAGCAAGTAGGTCTCAGGAGTCAGCTCCTTCGAAAATCAAAGCATGGCCAGGCGCGGTGGCTCACGCCTATAGTCTCAGCACTCTGGGAGGCTGAAGCAGGTAGGTCATCTGAGGTCAGGAGTTCAAGACCAGCCTGGCCAACATGGCAAAACCCCGTCTCTACTAAAAATACAAAAATTAGCCGGGTACGGTGTGCGCACCTGTAGTCTCAGCTACTTGGGAGGCTGAGGCAGGAGAATCACTTGAACCCAGGAGGCAGAGGTTGCAGTAAGCCGAGATCGCACCACTGCACTCCAGACTAGGCAATAGAGCAAGACTCTATCTCAAAAAAAAAAAAAAAAAATTCAAAGCATATGAATGAAGGGTTCTTTAGTGATTGAACTCATTTATGTCTGCCTAAGATTACTTCAAATTGGGAGAAGCCAGGACCACAAGTTATTTGTTTTTTCTTTGGGAACACTATTCCCCTACACATTCCTTTTTCTTACTCCACCTCTTCTCTTCCTGACTTGAATAGACAAGGAAAGTGTGATCCTTCTATCCAGACACATTTCCCATGTAGATGAATATGATGCCAGCAGATGATATATGTATGAATAAAAATTCCCATACCAACCAAGAGGTACTTCCTGTGCTATGCAAATTTTAAAGTTTTCTCCTGATTTTTCAGCTCTTATTTCTGTTGCTTTATATGACTCCCTGCCCCACCCCGCCAACCA
>NW_012123043.1:5663688-5665852 GCF_000951035.1 Colobus angolensis palliatus
ATATATGTAAAAAGAGATCACTGTGTGGCTCATGACTATAATCCTAGCACTTTGGGAGGAGGCCAACGTGGGCAGATTTCTTGTGCCCAGGGCTTCAAGGACACTTTGGGTAACATGGTAAGACTCCCATATCTAAAAAAAAATAGCCAGGTGTGGTGGCAAATGCCTGCAGTTCCAGCTCCTCCTGAGGCTGACATGGGAGGATCACTTAAGCCCAGGAGGTTAAGGCTGCAGTGAGCAAGGTTGTTCCACTGCACTTTAGCCTGGGGAACAGAGTGAGAACTTGTCTCAAAAAATAAAGTAACATAAAATAAAGAAGGCTGGGAGCAGTGGCTCATGCCTGCAATCACAGCATTTTGGGAGGCCGAGGCGGATGGATCACTTGAGGTCAGGAGTTCGAGGCCAGCCTGACCAACATGGTGAAACCCCGTCTCTATGAAAAATACAAAAATTAGCCGGGTGTGGTGGCACACACCTGTATGTAGTCCCAGCTACTCGGGAGGGTGAGGCACAAGAATCACTTGAACCTGGGAGATGCAGGTTGCAGTGAGCAGAGATTGTACCACTGTACCCCAGCCTGGGTGACACAGCGAGACTTTGTCTCAAAAAAACTAAATACAAATACAACACAAAAATTAGCTGGGTGTGGTGGTGTGTGTTTGTAGTCCCAGCTACTCTGGAGGCTGAGGCAGGAGAATCACTTGAACCCAGGAGGTGGAGGTTGCAGTGAGCTGAGATCACGCCACTGCACTCCAGCCTGGGTGACAAAGCAAGAATGTCTCAACAATAAAATAAAATAAAATAAAGAAAAAACCCCTCTCTTTCTTGATATTTCATTCAGGTACCTTTTGAAGGGTGGGAGAAAATAAGTAGAAAGGAAATAGATTATATTAAAAAACCCAGAGAACGGACAGTACTTGCTGTTGGCTGAAATTTTCCCAATAAACATTCTGGTAACTATATGTCTACGGTGGAACTTGGTAAGAGGTGTTGGTATGATTTGCAAAGGAGTTTGTTTTGTTTTGTTTAAAAGACAGGGACTTCCTCTGTCACCTAGGCTGGAGTGTAGTGGCACAATCTCAGCTCACCACAGCATCAACCTTCCAGGCTCAAGCAATCCTCCTACCTCAGCCTCCCGAGTAGCTGGGAGCACAGTGTGTGCCACCAAACCCAGCTATTTTTTTTTTTTTTTAATTTTTTACAGAGAGGAGGTCTCACTATGTTGCTCAGGCTGGTCTCTTAACTCCTGAAGCTCAAGCGATGCTCCTGCTTTGGCCTCCCCAAGTGCTGGGATTACAGACATAGGTTTTATGGCTCTAAATGGCTGGGATCCTTCCATCACCGATTCTCAAACTTCTTTGCTGTGAAGGACTCTCTTCATTATTTTCCCCTGACAGATCCTGTGTTTTGACAGACTGTCTACCAAAGTGAGTTTAAGTAATTAACTTCCCCGGCAACTGCCAACAGAGCTTTTGATAACTATGAGAACAACAGTGTTTCACACTGAATGGATACAATGTTAGCTAAATCTGAAGTCTTTATTTTGCCTGTTCAGCTTTTTCTAGCACAAAAATGATTTTCTTTTAGAATATTTAAAAATAACTCAAGGACTAGTATAATCACCATCCCCACTCACATATTACCCCACCCTGTTAAAAAGACTTGAAAAGTTTTTTCCTTGTGATTATAAAACATATAATACATATTTTTACTGCTAAAAAACTTGGAAAATACAGACAAGTATTATGAAAAAAATTACCCACAGTTCCACAATACAAAGACACACCAAAATACAACATAATTTCCTTCCAGCCTTGTTTCTACACATTTATAAAACACAAATGGGGGCCTGGCGCAGTGGCTAGCACCTGTAATCCCAGCACTTTGGGAGGCTGAGGCAGGTGGATCACGAAGCCAGGAGTTTAAGACCAGCCTGGCCAACTCTGGTGAAAATACAAAAATTAGCCGGACGTGGTGGCACACGCCTGTAATCCCAGCTACTTGGGAGGTTGAGGCAGGAGAATCGCTTGAACTCGGGAAGCAGAGATTACAGTGAGCCGAGATGGCACCATTGCACTCCAGCCTGGGTGACAGAACGAGACTCCATCAAAAAACAAAAACAAAAACAAAAACAAAAAAGATCCAAAAATAAACAAACAAAAAA
>NW_012123043.1:5666367-5668394 GCF_000951035.1 Colobus angolensis palliatus
TCGGCCTCCCAAAGTGCTGGGATTACAAGCTTGAGCCACCACGCCCAGCCTTGAATAAGTCTTTTAGTACATGGTTATAATATTCTTAGGCATTTCAAGGATTCATAATTTTGGGTTATAAACAATCACATAAATAACCCTGTGATAAATATCCTGAACATGAAACTTTTCCTGGTTGTTTTCTTAAAGAAATGGGAAGAATGCTGAGTAATGAATATGAATTAGAAAAAAAGTTTTTGAGCCAGGCATGGTGGCTTACACCTGTAACCCTAGCACTTTGGGAGGCCAAAGCAGGCGGATTGCACAAGCCCAGGAGATCAAGACCAGCCTGAGCAGCATGGTAAAACCTGTCTCTACTAAAAATACAAAAAATTAGCCAGGTCTGGTGGTGCACAGCTGTAGTCCCAAGTCCCAGATACCTGGGAGGCTGAGGTGGGAGGATCACTTGAGCCCAGGAAGTGGATGCAGCAGTGAGCCAAGATCATGCCACTGCACTATAGTGACAGAGTGAGACCTTGTATCAAAACAAACAAACAAACAAAATAGACGACCATGGTGGCACACGCCTGTAGTCCCAGCTACTGAGGAGGCTGAGGTGGGAGGATTGCTTGAGCCCAGGAAGTGGAGTTTCAGTGAGCCAAGATCATGCCACTGCACTCTAGCCTAGGAGGCAGAGTGAGACCCTGTCTCAAAAAAAAAAAAGAAAAAAAAAACATTTTTATATATAAGGTGACTTTTTGAAGCTGTTACCAATTATACTCCCACCAACACTACAAAGGTGCCAACTCATTCTATTTTCTGAGGCACTGGATAGTTTTTAAATCTCTGATACTCTGGTAGGCAAAAAATTATATGTTTAATTCTTTATTACTAAGACCCTATTATTAATTAGGTTGCACTCTCTCCCTTATATCTAGTAGCCAGCTTTACTTGCCCTTCTGCAAACTGTACACTCAAATCTATATTGTTTCTCTCATGCATTCTTGTTTCTTTTTAGATACAAGGTCTTGCTCTGTTGCTCAGGCTGGAGTGCACTGGTGCAATCATGGCTCACTGCAGCCTCAGCCTTGACCTCCTGGCTCAAGCATCCTCCCAGCCTCCCACTTCAGCTTCCATAGTAGCTGGGACCACTGATTTTTATTCTTTTCTTTTTTTTTTTTTTTGAGACAGAGTCTTACTCTGTGGCCCAGGATGGAGTGCAGTGGTGTGATCTCAGCTCACTGCAACCTCTGCTTCCTGGGCTAAAATGATTCTCCTGCCTCAACCTCCCCAGTAGCTGGGATTACAGGCGTGTGTCACCATGCCCGGCTAATTTTCATATTTTTAGTAGAGACAGAGTTTCACCCAGTTGGCCAGGCTGGTCTTGAATTCCTGGGCTCCATCGCCCACCTCAGCCTCTCAAAGTGCTGGGATTACAGGTATGAGCCACTGCTCTTGGCCCTGTCTCATGCATTCTTATGAGCTCTTTGCACACAAATGGTTTTAACCCTTTAACCCTTTATTTGTTTATCTATCTATCTATTTATGAGATAAGAGTTTTGTTCTTGTTGCCCAGGCTGGAGTGCAATGGCGCGATCTTGGTTCACTGCAATCTCCATCTCCCAGGTTCAAGCGATTCTCCTGAGTAGCTGGGATTACAGGCATGTGCCACCACGCCCAGCTAATTTTGTAGTTTTAGTAGAGACGGGATTTCTCCATTTGGTAAGGCTGGTCTCGAACTCCCGACCTCTGGTGATCTGCCCGCCTCAGCCTCCCAATGTGCTGGGATTAAAGGCTTGAGCCACCCCGCCAGCCAACCCTTTAACCCTTTAAAGGGTTGTTCCAAACCTATGTTCCTAATTTGTCATAATTTTGTATATTTTTTTATTTATTCAAATATGTTTTTGCCGGGCGCGGTGGCTCAAGCCTGTAATCCCAGCACTTTGGGAGGCTGAGACGGGTGGATCACGAGGTCAGGAGATCAAGACCATCCTGGTCTACACGGTGAAACCCCGTCTCTACTAAAAAATACAAAAAACTAGCCGGGC
>NW_012123043.1:5668478-5669930 GCF_000951035.1 Colobus angolensis palliatus
TTTTTATTCTTTGTCATTTCTTCCACTATATTGTGCCTAGAAAGTCTTTCTCCTCCAGAAGAACTCCTAAGGTTTTAATGTTTTAACCCTAGTTGGAGACCAATACTTAAACAATCTGACTCGTGTAAAAATAAGTTAATAAAGAGTCAACCAGAAAGAAGCCTGTTTGTTCTCTGCCAATGATAGAGTACTTGTTAAGTGAGATTTTTATCTTTTTAATGAGAAAAGCTTGTCTAGGACATCTGACAAGAACAGGGTGAAAAAGCACATTTCTAAAACTGAAGAACCTGGCAGTGGCATGGTCATTATTTTTAGGAGGGGAAGGGGAGTGTGTGTATGCTGTGATACGTTTTAGAGGAATAGGTGCTGTGATACGCTGTTAGAGGAATAGGGCAGATGCAGGACTGCTAAATAACAGGGTTCAGAGACTCACATTTCCATTTGCATTGATCTTTAGTTCAAAAAAGGAGACAGCCACAAATTAGAAAAGCAATTTCCATTATATCTTCTTTGAGACAGTAATGGGTAAGATTAATAACTAAAAATCCCTTATTTGGCAGACTATTTTAACTTGGCTGTCAATTTAATTTCCTTCTGCTGTATGCAGAAGAGTCATTATCCTGGTAGCTGGTTTAGCAGCCAATATGATAGAGATGGGTAGAGGACATGATGGTAAGAACAATCTACTTTCTAAGGCACTGACAAAGCGATACTAAGCATCTAATTGGAAAGTGCTTCAGCATTTCCCTTCTAGAACTTCTGAAAAATAACCTCAAGACTATGAAGATAGTAGATTCACAGTCTAATCCTTTAAGGTCAGGGGAATAAGCAAGTTCTCTAACCAAGCAAAAGCCCCTTTTGCTGCCTGTTCAGATATACGCAGGAAATGTACCTTCAAAGAATCTTCTGGGTTTACTGATTCACAAAAACTTTCATTAGCTTTTAGTTCAATTTAATAAGCAAATAATGAGTACCATCATGCAAAAAGGAAACATTTTTCTATGTTGGAAAGTACCTTAGTGATTGAACGTTAACTCTCTTGATATAAAGAACTAGTAACCCAGAGAAGTTAAATGACTTGTCCAAACAGCAAGTTACTAGAGTGAGTGACGGACATGGGAGTAAAAATAAAAGTAAGCAAAATGTCTTATCTCCTAGTGCCAGGTTCTTTCCACTACGTCACTGGCTCTCCTGGTATAGGTTGAGTAACCCTTATCTGAAATGCTTAGGACAAGAAGTGCTTCAGATTTCAGACATTTTTGGATTTTTGTAATAGCTGCATTATTTATTTGCATAACTATTTGCACATCCCTAATTCAGAAACCCCAAATTCAAAATGCTTCAATGAGCATTTTCTTTGAGCATTACGTTGGCACTCAAACTTTTAGATTTTGGAGCATTCTGAATTTCAGATTAGGGATACTCAACCCGATTTTTTTTTTTTTTTTTTTT
>NW_012123043.1:5670916-5698478 GCF_000951035.1 Colobus angolensis palliatus
CCGTCTCTACTAAAAATACAAAAATTAGCCAAGCATGGTGGCACACACCTGTAATTCCAGCTAGGTGGGAGGCTGAGGCAGGAGAATCACTTGAACCTAGGAGGCAGAGGTTGCAGTGAGCGAAGATTATGCCACTGCACTCCAGCCTGCATAACAAGAGCAAAACACCGTCTCAAAAAAAAAAAAAAAGTTCCTACCCTGGGAGGAAAGGGAGAATTGGGAGTTATTGTTTAATGGGTACAGAGTTTTAGTCTTGTTAAGATGAAAAGAGTTATAGAGATTGTATAACAACGTAAGTATATTTAACATGATTCAACTGTACATGTAAAAATCGTTAAGATGCTAAATTTTATGCTAAATATACTTTATTTATTTAATTAATTTATTTTGAGATGGAGTGCAATGGCACAATCTTGGCTCACTGCAACCTCTGCCTCCCAGGTTCAAGTGAGTCTCCTGCCTCAGCCTCCGAAGTAGCTGGGATTACAGGTGTGCGCCACCATACTCTGCTAATTTTTGTATTTTTAGTACAGATAGGGTTTTGCCATGTTGGCCAGGCTGGTCTCGAACTACTGACCTCAAGTGATCTGCCCACCTTGGCCTCCCAAAGTGCTAAGATTACAGGTGTGACACACAGTGCCTGGCCTATTACATATATTTTACAAAAAAGAAAAAAAGACTTCCATCCAGAAGCTATACAAATATTTTCCTACAATTTCTTCTAATATTTTCATAGTTTTTCAACATTCAGTCCTTCAGTCTATCTTGTGTTGGTATGTATCTTTGTATGAAGCATACGAAACACAGATCACATTTTGTCATCTTGCAGTAATAGAAAATACCATCAACAATGCCCTTTCTAAAAGTTTTCTTTTTAAAATACAGTATCTTTGAGTGGTAAGATTATGGATGATTTTTATTTATTTTTTGGTTCTCTGTATTTCTAAAGTTCTACATTGAACATACAGTACTTATGCCATTAAAAAATATAGGGCAGCTAGCCACGCATGGTGGCTCATGCCTGTAATCCCAGCACTTTAGGAGGCCGAGGTGGGTGGATCAATTGCAGCCAGGAGTTTGAGACCAACATGCAGAAACCCTGTTTCTACTAAAAATACAAAAATTAGCTGGGGATGGTGGCAGTCGCCTGTTGTCCCACCTACTCGGGAGGCTGAGGCACAAGCATTGCTTAAACCTGGGAGAGGTTGTAGTGAGCCAAGATTGCTCCACTGCACTCCAGCCTGGGTGGCAGAGCAAGACTATCTCAAAAAAAAAAAAAAAAAATTTGTATATATATATATATATATATATATGGACACCTGTAATCCCAGCACTTTGGGAGGCCAAGGCAGGTAAACTGTTTGAGTCCAGGAGTTCGAGACCCAGCCTGGGCAACAAAGGAAGGCTCTGTCTCTACAGAAAAATACAAAAATTAGCCAGGCATAGTGGCCCATGCCTGTGGTCCCAGCTACTTGGGAGGCTGAGGTAGGAAGACTGCTTGAGTCCAGGAGGCTAAGGCTGCAGTGAACCGAGATCATGCCACTGCACTCCACCCTGGGCAACATAGTGAGACCCCATTTCTATTAGAAAAAATAAAATATAGGGGATAAATCACCACTCTACCTAAATCCATCAGTGAGCCGCTTAATTATCAACTAACATCTTAGCATGCATGATGAGTCCTCAGTCAGATAAAAGGAAACAATAAAACAAAATACCACCCCATACATACAGAGTAATTCATAACTTATAAAATGCTTTTATACATTATACACCTAGGATCTTGGTACAGTGAAGCAGAGAGAACAGGAAATGGAAAGTATGGTAAATATCTGAGTACTGAGTGTGTGCCAGCTATAGTGTTAGGTATCTTATATACATTATCTCATTTAATCCTCCCAACAGCTCATTGAGATAAGGCACTAACTCTCATCTTAGTGGTAGATGCATAGGCTCAGATAAATTGATATCTTGCCCAACCAGTGACTGCTGGGGCTTGGATGTGAACGTAGGTCTATTTGCTAAGATAATAGCTAATACACATAGTTATTATGTGCCAAGAACTGTATTAAGGCTTTACATAAATAACTTTATTTACTTTTCATAATAATGTTACAGGCAAGTGCTATGATGATTCCATTTACAGATGAGGCAACTGAAGCACACAGAGGTTAAGGTTCCTGCCCAAGTTAATACACCTAGTACGAGGTAAACTGGTACCTGCACTGACAGTCACTGCCAAAACCCATGTACTTTCTACCATACTGGGCTCCTTTTCTTCCTCTCTTCATTCCGGAATGGAAAAACCACATAAGGGGAAGTGAAGAGCTAGGTGGAAGCACTACGTGGCACTAAAATTATCTGATTCACAGAATCTAAATAATATTAATAAAAAATTGTGGCCGGGCGCGGTGGCTCAAGCCTGTAATCCCAGCACTTTGGGAGGCCAAGACGGGCGGATCACGAGGTCAGGAGATCGAGACCATCCTGGCTAACACGGTGAAACCCCGTCTCTACTAAAAATACAAAAACTAGCCGGGCGAGGTGGCGGGCGCCTGTAGTCCCAGCTACTCGGGAGGCTGAGGCAGGAGAATGGCGTAAACCCGGGAGGCGGAGCTTGCAGTGAGCTGAGATCAGGCCACTGCACTCCAGTCCGGTCGACAGAGCGAGACTCCGCCTCAAAAAAAATAAAAAATAAAAAATAAAATAAAAATAAAAATAAAAAATTGTAACATATTATGTAATGCTTGACAATGTATAAAGTGCTTTTAGATTTTATCTCATTTAATTTCCAAATAGTTATGTGAAGTAGATAAAGAAGATATCCTTGATTATAGGAAAGAAAGCTTAGAGTGGTAAAGTGACTTGTCTGAGATGACAGAAGAAAAGATGTGAAACAAGGTCTCTGTACTTCTTATAGAGTGTTATTTTCATCTATGTTGTCACCTGCAAGAAGTAGTTGAAAAGCATCTCCTCATTCTGCCAAGGTATCAGCTTACCTAGGCGAGCCCTTGTCCTGGGTCCCTGCATCTGACTCCGAAGTTCAGGCCTCAGATGAAACTTCTTTGCTTCATCAACCAGATCCCTGCATTGTAAACTACAGCGGATGAAAGGCTGAAATACAGCAGACAGTAGAGTGAGGCACAGGAGATACCTATAATACTGTAAGAGTACAAATGGCACATGCAAAGAATTAACTTCTGACTATAGAAAACCAGTTTCCAAAGCCCTGTGATTCTAGGAGTACTGCTGGTAGTAACTATACTCTGAGTTTCCAGAATGATTTTTAAAATTTACTTGAAAAATAGATAATATACGAGATGAATCAAAAATCAAATGATATAAACATATATGTTGAGCAATATTTCCCATCTATCTCAGCGCTTACATTTAACTATTTTTACATAGTTTGTACGCCCTTTCAGGGATTATGCAAACATAAGTACATAATAACTAATAAGAATTTTAAGGGGGAAACCAAAAAGATTCTGATATTTTCTGGGTGACAGGAAGAATCATATTTTGTCTGAAATATCTCCCCCACAGTCTTGTAGTAATTACCATGTCTGTGTCTGATAGCTCTGTACTAGACATCTTTCATTTGCCTCCCAACTTGCTCTGTACCCTTTTCCACTCTGCTCTCTGGCTCAGAAGACTGGCCTATATGAACTGTGTCAATAGGGCTTCCTATGCCTTCTAGCTTCTGGTTGGGATCAGCCCAACCAAAGGTCAAGGTTTCTCTCAAGGAAGTGACTCTCCGTGATTCTCTTTCCTTTAAGGTTCTAGTAACCACTCCTCAACCTTGTCCCTTCAGGCTTAGGGGTTGTTAATAGCTTGTGTCCTAGATCCAGGTTATTTCACTGTCTTTTGTTGTTTCTCTGAACTTGCACCTTTGTAAACAGCTTCTTTATTTTAAAAAACTCTTCTAAAATTGTCCTGTTTTAGAGTATAGCATCTGTTTCCTGTTGGGACCCTAAAGGACACGGCTGTAATTAAATAACACCTCTATTAACCTGACCCAAGAAGTTCTCAGTTGAACTGGAAAGGAAAACAAACAATAAATAGTAGTCAACACTTATGTAGAAAGACATGGTTTTAAAAGCTTTCACATAGTAACTTACTCAATGCTAACAATACCCCTATGAGGAAGGTACTATTATCATCTCTGTTTTACAGATAAGAAAGCTGAGGCACAAATATATTAAGACATCTGCTAAAAGTTCACAGAATAAGTGGTGAATTTGGGATTTCAGGCCCGAGTGTGGTTCCAGAGTCTGTGCTCCTAACCACAATGTAAAGAACTGACACAAGGGATATGTGAATTGGTTGTAAGAAAGACAGAAATCACAATAGGAGAAAAAGAGTTTCAGATGTGACACTAACTATCCTGCAACTTTTCTAATGTGAACAACTGAAGAACTGTTTGTAGCTAACTAAGAGATCTAGGGCTGGGCCAGCAAGAGGAACTCTCTTGCTGGCTTACCTACATGTTATAAATCAGTGCTCCCTCGAAGTATGCTCCAGGCAACATAGGTGGCATATATGGTAAAAATTATGAAAAAGTATCACAGAGAACTTAAGTTGGAGAAACACTTTTATAAATAAACTCAACATGATATGACTGAAGTTGACACTAAAACACATCAAACTCCTTTCATGCTGGCTTCACCAGAAGTCAAAAATGAAGAGGCTTGCTAAGTGTGGCATAAGCGCAATTTGGAACAATTTAGGTTTAATGGAGAAGGGGACAAAGTTTATTATCAGGTGTTTATATAAAACACTTAGGGGCATGTAAAAAAAGTAGAGCAAAACACAAAATTGAACCACAGATTTTCATTTGTGTCAAGAGTCTGCTAAGAAATCCACTTTTCTTAGAAATATGCTTGGGAACTACCCAGCACCACTCTCACTGGCATTCCTAGAGAGGCAAACCAGGAGACTCTGTGCCTACGTTAAAAGAATCAATTTTGAATACGTAACACTAAGGTAAGAGTTTGTCAAGGTTTTGGATCCTGAGAGTGTTGCACTACTTACCTCAGCATCTATTACATCCGTGATATACCTGGGGGTTAGCAGGGGCATACGCACATACTGTAGCAGGTTAGGCAAGGATTCTTCCCGCTCTTTCTTGGCATGCTTCACCCAGTTGATGACAGCCTCAAAGACTGGCTCTTCAGAATCCACCTGTAAATGTGTAATTACACACCGTGGATCCTACTTTTCCAATTAGCTCACCATCTCAAAAAGTAACCACGTTCACTTTCTCCTTCCTGCTTTCCCATTGCCCATCATCATTATTTCCCATCTTCCAGAAATAGCTAGGCTCTTGGGAAAACAATATTTTTTGCAGACACAGCTAACAGACCAGGAAAAGAATTATAGTCAATTTGGGTTTTATATATATATATATATACACACACACACACACACACACATATATATATGAATGATAAATAGTACGTAAAAAATCACCAGTCACATATTGGCCTTCGTTTCAGAATTTTTCCCATTTCTGAATTGCTTCTGGTCATCTCTCTAACTTTAGGGAAGGTAGGTGGGGGAATCTGTTGCCTTATTGAAAATCAGCTCTTGAAATAATTTTTAGTCATAATTGTTATCTAATGATCTCCAGGCTCACCCCTCAAATTGTTCATCCAAGCCTCTGAAGCAGGAGCTTCTCTAACATCATTAGTTGCTGTTTTCAAAAGCATTATCGCCTTTCTGCCCGTGGATGCTGCCAAAGAAGCATCTTTAAAGTCTGTCTTCTCCCTGCCCTCAGGTCTAAGTCAGAGTCTCCTAAAGAGCCCGAACAGCTGAGGAAGCTCTTTATTGGAGGGTTGAGCTTTGAAATAACCAATGAGAGCCTGAGGAGTCATTTTGAGCAATGGGGAATGCTCATGGACTGTGTGGTAATGAGAGATCCAAACACCAAGCGCTCAGGGGCTGTGGGTTTGTCACATACGTCACTGTGGAGAAGGTGGATGCAGCCATGAATGCAAGGCCTCACAAGCTGGATGGAAGAGTTGCGGAACCAAAGAGAGCTATCTCAAAAGAAGATTCTCAAAAGACCAGGTGCCCACTTAACTGTGAAAAAGGTATTTGTTGGCAGCATTAAAGAAGACACTGAAGAACATCACCTAAGAGATTTTTTAACAGTTTGGAAAAATTGAAGTGATTGAAATCATGACTGACTGAGGCAGTGGCAAGAAAAGGGGCTTTGCCTTTGTATTTGATGACCATGACTCTGTGAATAAGACTGTCATTCAGAAATAACATCCTATGAATGGCCACAACTGTGAAGTTAGGAGAGCCCTGTCAAAGTAAGAGATGGCTAGTGCTTCATCCAGCCAAAGAAGTTGAAGTGGTTCTGGAAACTTTGCTGGTGGTCGTGGAGGTGGTTTCAGTTGAGATGACAGCTGTGGTGGTGGTGGATAGGCGGCAGTGGGAATGGCTATAATGGATTTGGTAATGATGGAAACAATTTTGTCTTTGGGAAGTTCTAGGTGTTATTATATACCTAGGTCCTTCCAGTAATGTAGCATTACATTACTAGGTGGTGGAAGCTACAGTGATTTTGGCAATTACAAGAATCAGTCTTCAAATTTTGAACCCATGAAGGGAGGAAACTTTGGAGGCCGAAGCTCTGGGCCCCTATGGTGGTGGAGACTAATACTTTGCCAAACCACGAAACCAAGGTGGCTATGGTGGTTCCAATAGCAGCAGTAGCTATGGCAGTGGCAGAAGATTTTAATTAGGAAATAAAGCTTAGCTGGAGAGGGGAACCAGAGAAGTGACAGGGAAGCTACAGGTTACAACAGATTTGTGAACTTAGCCAAGCACAGTGGTGGCAGGGCCTAACTGCTACAAAGCAGACATGTCTTACACAAACACCCATGTGTATGGGCAAAAAACTCGAGGACTGTATTTGTGACTAATTGTATAACAGGTTATTTTAGTTTCTGTTCTGTGGAAAGTGTAAAGCATTCCAACAAAGGGTTTTAATGCAGATTTTTTTTTTTTTGGCAGCCATGCTGTTGATTGCTAAATGTAATAGTCTGATCATGATGCTGAATAAATGTCTTAAAAAAAAAATAAAAAGGAAAAGCATTATCAATTAGCCTTCAAGGAACTACTGTGTATTAGGCACTATGCTATTTGAAAAGATATAATTAATTAATCATCTGGGGAACTTAGGTCTAAGTTTACATATGACCAATTAGATAATGTGAGATACACTCTAAAAAAAACCTATGCTACATTACTGGAAGGACCTAGGTATATAATAACACCTAGAACTTCCCAAAGACAGACACCTGAATACAGGTCCTGTGTCCCTTCTACAAGCCCCTAGAGAGTACATATTCTGGGAGATACCTTTCAGAGTGTCACTGTGACTAGATAAAAAAAATCACCCTGTAAACTTTTCCCAAAAACTGTGATACTCTAAAAATGCAGAAAGTGTTTCAAAAAATGCATTCATTTGAGAGAGTTATTGAACTCCTTTCTTAAGTGCCAGGCACTGCCCTGGAAACTGATTACACAATGGTGAACAAATCAGATATGATCCTTGCTCTTAAGTGGGGACTCAAACTGCTAAATCAGAAAAATGAAAAAACTCACTATTATTACATACTACATAGGAAAGGTACTGGGGCTATGAGACAGAACAACATGAGATTTTCTAGTTTAGATTGGTGAGGCAGGGAAGGCCTCCTTGAAGAAGCAACAAATTGAAATCTGATGGATGAGTAGCAGTTAGCCAGGGGGCATAAGAGTACTCCCAGGCAGGGCCCGGCGCGGTAGCTCACACCTGTAATCCCAGCACTTTGGGAGGCCGAGGCAGGCGGATCATGAAGTCAGGAGATCGAGACCATCCTGGCTAACACAGTGAAACCCCATCTCTACTAAAAATACAAAAAATTAACCAGGCGTGGTGGCGGGCGCCTGTAGTCCCAGCTACTCGGGAGGCTGAGGCAGGAGAATGGCGTGAACCCGGGAGGTGGAGCTTGCAGTGAGCCAAGGTCGCACCATTGCACTTCAGCCTGGGCGACAGAGTGAGAGACTGTCTCAAAAAAGAAAAAAAGAGAGAGAGTGTACTCCCAGGCAGAGAGAAGAGCACACTCAAAAGCACCAGAAATGCATTGTCCAATACACTACGCATGTGTGGCTATTTACATTCACCATAATTAAAATTAAATTAAAAATCAGCTTCTCAGTTGCATTAGCTACATTTCAAGTGTGCAATAGCAACATGGGGCTGGCAGGAGCAAACTAAACAGTATAGATATAGGGTACTTCCATCTTCGTAGAATGTTCTATTGAACAGCTCTGTCCTACAGCAAAAAAGAACTGGCAGCTTGAGGAAGTGACTAGAAGGCTAGTGTAGCAGAGTGAATGAGGGTGATAGAGGAGTAAAATATGAAGCTGGAGAGTTAAGCAAGGCCCAGATACAGAGAGCATTAGAATACTGGATTAGACTCTAAGTGCAACTTGAAATCATCCAAAGGTTTCAAGCAGGCTACTGATATGATCATATTGATGTTTTGTAAACCTTATCCTGGCTACTGTGGGTAGAACAGTTTAAAGGGCCAAGAGCTAGAAGAGGTTAGATGCTGCTCTGGTATATTAGGCAAAATGTGAAGGTGCTTACAGGACTATAGTTGTGGCAGTGGTGAGAGAGAAATAGACACACTGGAGAAATACTTGGGAGGTCGAACTAACCCAGGCAATTGTTGGATAAGATGCAGGGGAGGGTACAGAAGGTGTCCTTGATCTTAATTTAAAACTTTTATATGATTGGCTAATAGTTTTAAGCAGATACATGCTAGACTCTGACACATTCTAGGTTAAATTAGATACATCAATTTAAAGATGGAGTTTTTCAATCATGAGCAGAGGTTTTTTAGTTTTTTTTTTTTAAGACTAATCAAGGCCGGGTGCAGTGGCTCACGCTTGTAATCCCAGCACTTTGGGAGGCCGAGGCGGGCAGATTACGAGGTCAGGAGATCGAGACCACGGTGAAATCACATCTCTACTAAAAATACAAAAAATTAGCTGGGCATGGTGGCGGGCACCTGTAGTCCCAGCTACTTGGAGAGGCTAAGGCAGGAGAATGGTGTGAACCTGGGAGGCGGAGCTTGCAGTGAGCCAAGACTGCACTACTGCACTCCAGCCTGGGCAACAGAGCGAGACTGTCTCAAAAAAAAAAAAAAAAAAAAAAAAAAAAAAAAAAAAAAAAAAAAAAAAAAGACTAATCAAATGAAGCAGCAGGTGTGGAGCAGGAACAAAGAAATCTGTAACTGAGTGTGATCAATTAGTTGTAAATACCACTGCCCTCAGACCAGCCAAGAGCAGATAATCATGAGCAGAATTTAGAATAAATTAGAATTGCAGAAAAACAGCTAATGGGGAAGAAAAAACCCAAACATTAATGCCTCACTACAGAGAAAAACAGATTTTCTCCACAATAGATTTTCACAAAGATTTCTCCTGTGTATTAGGTACTGGCGTTCTTATTTTATGCTCGGAACAGTCCCGTGTACTCAGTACTAATATTATCTACATTTTATAGAAGAGGAAACTGAAGATTAGTGGTTAGGTAAAACACACCACACGGCCAAGACTAAATCCCAGTTGGACTCTAAAACCCATGCTGTTTTAACCAACATGACATCCTGCTTCCCATTGTTTTAAGTACTATTATTTTATTTAATAAGAGGAAGCATTAGCAACTGGGAGTCAGACATCTGGTTCCTATTTCTGGCTGGTATACGGAACAGAAAACAATATGTCACTTGCTTTCTTTCTAGAAAAAAAGCAAAGGGCAGTCTTGACACACACTTAAAAAAAAAAAACTATACATAAGAGTTCTCAAGCTGTTTTTCATTTCAGCTTCTAAATAAGGTTAGTTATTTGTTCTCTCTGGCCCTATCCAGTTTTATTCCAAAGCCTGTATAGTTCCAAAAGAAATGACTTCTGTGATTGTTTCCTGACTTGGACAATTAGAAACAAAATGAAAACATGACCAGCTCATAGTTGAGTGATTAAGAGAACAGACTCTGGAGTCAGACTACTCGAATTTGAAACCTGGCTCTACCACTTACTAGTGGTGGTATGATGGTTAAACTCCAATCTTCACTTTCCTCCTGTGAAAAATGAAGATGTGAGAATTAAATGAGATAAAAATACCAAGAATGCTGCCATTAGAATGGAAGTTCCAGTGGACAGGGATTTTTGTTTTGTTCATAATTTGATCTCCAGCACCTGGAAATGTTCTGGGCACACAGTAAGTGTTCAACAAATATTTAGTAAGTGAACCAAGTAGATGCTGAGTAAGTATTAGCTATTATGTGTAGTGAATGTCAAATCTGTAGTGCTCATTCTATTCACTGTATTTTCCAATATGTGGACAAATCAAGAAAAATCAAGATATTCTAGTGAATTGCCAGTTTCCAAGTCTGATGAATATGTTTTTTGGCTGTGGCTGTGATTTCAGCATAAGGATACAACATCCTGCACTAAGAGGCTGAGAACTACGATTTTAGCAAATTCTTGACTCAACAGCATTTGCAACAGCAGCTTCTCTGGGCTGATACAGAGCCCAGTATGTCAGGCTAGAAAATAATTCCTCTACAGTTGGAACCAATGTCACCAATGTGCTCTAATCCTTTTTCCCTCAGAACAGTCACTAGAGAAAGGTGGAAAGAACCACTTGGCTAAAATTTGATAAGAAATATACTTAAGGCCAGGAGCAGTGGTTCACGCTTATAATCCCAGCATTTTGGGAGGTCGAGGTGGGTGGATGACCTGAGGTCAGGAGTTCCAGAGCAGCCTGTCCACAATAGTGAAACTACGTCTCTACTAAAAATACAAAAATGAGCTGGAATGGTGGCGGGCGCCTGTAGTCCCAGCTACTTGGGAAGCCAAGGAGGAGAATCACTTGACCCCAGAAGGTGAAGGTTACAATAAGCTGAGATCACATCACTGCACGCTCCAGCCTGGAAGAAGTATACTTAAGACCTGTTATTCTATTACACAAATATCCTAGTTTTAACAAAATAAATCAGGAGAGAGTAATCATTTAGTTTACAGAAGTATATTATAGGCTTTCCTTAAATGGTATTGCCTGAGCCTAGTATTGCTTGAGCCCAGCAGTTTAAGACCAGCCTGGGCAACATAGTGAGACCCCATCTCAACAAAAATTTTTAAAAATTAGCTGGTGTGGTGATGTGCAGTTGCAGCTACACAGGAAGATGAGGTGGGAGAGTTGCTTGAGCTCAGACATTCAGGCTGCAGTGAGCCATAATTGCACCACTGCACTCCAGCCTGGGTGACAGAGTGAGACTGTCTCAAAAGAAAAAAAAAAAATTAAAGAATTAGGCCACTGGAGATCAATACTACGGGCTTCAAAGACATCTAATAACTATATTGGACTTCTCACTCCAATTCTTAGCCTCACTACAGACCTATGTGCAATAAAAATTCTGCTACTGGTACTCTGATTTAGAATTAGGATTGACTTTTCTTCTGTATAGGTTAAGTCACTGAATGCCTGCCTGGCACAGGTAGTATCCCCTGGTAGGTGAAGTATTATTCCTTTTTCTTCGCCTGCAAGAGACAGGGTGTCCCTCTGTTGCCTGGGCTAGAGTGCAGTGGTGTGATCACGGCTCACTGCAGCCTCAACCTCCTGGGCTCAAGAGATCCTCCCACTTCAGTCTCCCAAGTAGCTGGGACCACAGGTGCTCACCACCATGCCAGGCTAATTTTATTTTTTTGTAGAGACAGGGTTTTGTCATGTTGCCCAGGCTAGTATCAAACTCCTGGGCTCAAGAAGTTCTCCTGCCTCAGCCTCCCAAAGTGCTGGGATTACAGGCAAAGGTCACTGTGCCTGGCCTACTATTCCTTTAACATTCAGTTTGCGTGTCCCTTCCTTCCATCCCCTGCGCCCTCACAAGACAGTTAGGATTTGGCTCCCGCTTCTGTAGATCCTCACTTCCACACTTTTGTCTCTTCATTTTTGATCCACTCCTGAACAAAGGTTTATTCTTCTTTCTTCTACATAATGTCCTTACTTTGTAATAGACTCATTATTCTTATTATCCTCTTTATTTTATATATATATATATATATAGTCTGTATCTCTGTCTCTACTAGCAGATTGTGAATTTTCTGAAAGCAAGAACTATATTTACCCATTTGGGGATCTGTAGCACCTGGCATAGTAATTGCTACACAGTAGATATTCTCAGTAAATGTTTGCGAAATGAGTGAATGGATAACAGAGAAGTGGTCTACAGATATCTACTCTGCTTCCAATTTCTGCTTATTCTATACTCTGTTTAATAGTGATTCTTGGCCGGGCGTGGTGGCTCAAGCCTGTAATCCCAGCACTTTGGGAGGCCGAGACGGGTGGATCACGAGGTCAGGAGATCGAGACCATCCTGGCTAGCACGGTGAAACCCCGTCTCTACTAAAAAAAATACAAAAAATTAGCCGGGCGAAGTGGCGGGCGCCTGTGGTCCCAGCTACTGGGGAGGCTGAGGCAGGAGAATGGCGTGGACCCGGGGGGCGGAGCTTGCAGTGAGCTGAGATCCGGCCACTGCACTCCAGCCCGGGCGACAGAGCGAGACTCCGTCTCAAAAAAAAAAAAAAAAAAAAGTGATTCTTACCCACTGGGATCATATATCTAATTGAAGAAAGTGGCAAACTCCCTCTCCATAAAAATGCAAATAAATTTGGTACAGGAGGGGTTAATGAAACCTTTGAGCCAAAATACAAACTTGATTATGAAGCCCTAATGGTAAGTAACTGCATCCTGCTTTGCAAGTTCTGTAATTGCCCAATCTTGAAGAAACCATAACATCAAGACAAATCTGTACCTGAATTTCATCGCACTTGATTAGTTTTTCCACCTCTCCTTGACTCAGAAGAATGAACTCTTCATGCTGTACCACTTCAGGAAAATGCTTCTGGCTAAAAACCTCAGCTGCTTGCATCAGGTCAACACAATTGTGGGTTTCTGCAAAATCCCTAATGCCCAGGCAATTAGAAGGGTCCAACTGACTTTCTAAGAACTCACAGCAGGCTTGTTTCACACCTAGGACGGACACAGGGAGCAAACACTTTAGAACAGTTGGACAGGTGTGATCTAGTCTATATTCTTGTATCTCAACATCTTCTCTACATGTTATCAGATGAACCCCTGTTTCAACACCTAAGAAACAGATTAGAAATTCTTTGCTTAAGGAACTTAAACCCTATTTCTGGCTTATGTACTGCGCCACTTTCAGCAAGACCTTTACACCTGTCTCTGTTTAATCTTTAAAGTGAATATTGCAAGATGAATCACATCCAGGGACCTGGCACAATTCAACAAAAATGCCTATAAAACTCTTGGGAATCAAACTATAAAACTAATTACTGATTCAGCATAATGTACCCATTTTTCTACCCTACATGAAAACTTACTAAAAGACTAGAGTGAAAGAAAAGCAGAAGATAATAACAAATCTCATATTCATCTAATTGAAAAGTTCAGGGTATTTTAATTTTATGACTATGCACTAATGCAAAAGTTTCACACTGTTTAAATCATGTATTAAAAACTAAAAATGTGTCAATTATGTATATATAAAAACCAAAAACATAACTGAATTTTAAAAAGGAAAAACTGAGGACCAGGAATGGTGGCTCATGCCTGTAATCCCAGCACTCTGGGAAGCAAGGTGGGAGGATCACTCGAGTCCACGAACTTGAGACCAGCCTGAGCAACACAGAGAGAACCCGTCTCCACAAAAAAAATTTTTTTTTTTTTTAAGACGGAGTCTCGCTCTGTCACCCAGGCTAGAGTGTAATGGCCGGATCTCAGCTCACTGCAAGCTTCACCTCCCAGGTTTACGCCATTCTCCTGCCTCAGCCTCCCGAGTAGCTGGGACTCCAGGTGCCCACCACCTCGCCCGGCTAGTTTTTTGTATTTTTTTTTAGTAGAGACGGGGTTTCACCAGGTTAGCCAGGATGGTCTTGATCTCCTGACCTCGTGATCTGCCCGTCTCGGCCTCCCAAAGTGCTGAGATTACAGGTTCGAGCCACCACGCCCGGCCAAAAAAATTTTTTTTTAAATTAGCTGGGTATGGTGGCACGTGCCTGCGGTCCCAGTTACTCAGGACGCTGAGGTGGGAGAATTGCTTGAGCCCAAGAATTCAAGGATACACTGAGCTGTGATTGCACCATTGTGCTCTAATCTGGGTGACAGAGTGAGACTCTGTCTCAAAAACAAAACAGAAAGTCTAAAATACCTGGGAATTGTAAGGGAAAACAAACCACCTGTAATCCTGTGAAAACATACTTTAATATTTTGTGCATCAATTTAAATTTCATTTATCTTAATGAAATACTACCACTTAATGGCCAGATAAAGAGTATCCATGTAGACTATGTATAGTATCAGTTTTTATTATATTTCCTTATAGGTGTGTTATATACATGTATGTAAGAAAACACATAATTGGACCAGGCGCGGTGGCTCAAGCCTGTAATCCCAGCACCTTGGGAGGCCGAGACGGGCGGATCACGAGGTCAGGAGATCGAGACCATCCTGGCTAACACGGTGAAACCCCATCTCTACTAAAAAAAATACAAAAAACTAGCCGGGCGAGATGGCGGGAGCCTGTAGTCCCAGCTACTCAGGAGGCTGAGGCAGGAGAATGGCGTGAACCCAGGAGGCGGAGCTTGCAGTGAGCTGAGATCCGACCACTGCACTCCAGCCTGGGCAACAGAGCGAGACTCCGTCTCAAAAAAAAAAAACAAGAAAACACATAATTTCTCCTTCCTACATTTTTTTTAAAAACAGAAAAGGTGCAAATGCTCTCTTTTATAGTGCCAAATACTCATACCTGGAGAAGTTCCTTTATAGTGCTATTGACATATGATCTCTTAATTGCTCAATGAGACAAAAGCCATGGCTAGTAAACACAAGCATCCATAGTTTGTCTCCAAAATGTTCATGATTAAGTTTACACTATTAATTTTCAATCTTTCCAGGGCTATTTCAACATAAAAAATAGCAAGTTTTAATGTCTATACCTTTCAACTGAAGCAGACAGGCTGCAGGAAGCAGTTCTTGTACATTCTCCACTGTCACATGTACTGTTTCTGTGTACACAAAGTCCAATAAAATTTCCATGGTAGAGGCAGTCAAACCTTGGATGTCAACATAAGGTTTCCCCTTCTCTGAAAGCTGAAAATTTGAAAGGTAAAAAAGAATGATGGTTATAATTCCACAAGATAAAGGCAGAATCTCATACCTAAGAGCTTAGAGATGTTAATAGTATTAATTGAACATATATTTTTAAAAATTATAGGCCAGGCATGGTGGCTCACACCTGTAATCCCAGCACTTTGAGAGGCCAAGGCAGGCAGATCACCTGAGGTCAGGAATTCAAGTTCAGCCTGGCCAACATGGTGAAACCCCATCTCCACTAGAAATACAAAACTTAGTTGGGCATGGTGGCACATGCCTGTAGTCCCAGCTACTCAGGAGGCTGAGGCAGGAGAACTGCTTCAACCCAGGAGGCAGAGGTTGCAGTGAGCCAAGATCGTGCCACTGCACTCTAGCCTGGGCACCAGAGTGAGACTCTTTCAAAAAAAAAAAAGTAAGAAAATAAAAAAACAAAAGTATGCTCTATTTTGTTGGATTTTAATAAAGCAAATATGGCACAATATCTGTAGTTTTCCAAACGAAGTGGGTAGTTATCTATACCCCAGGAGTAAGTAATAGGTGACACCTTCCTGGAATAGCAATTTTGCCAGTAAATAACTTTAAAAATCAATTTCACATTAAAATACAGATGTATTACAGAATAGAACACAAAAGTTCCCATGAACACAACACTGTCCATGAATTTTTAAGATAAGACACAAAATTTCAAAGAAATTTCATGTTTGTAGAGGACCTTATGGGTTATAACTTCAGTCTCTCCAGGATTACCTAGTTCCTATCATCTGTCCTTAGATTACATTTTTTCTTCCTTGAGATAGGGTCTCACTGTGTTCCCCAGGCTGAAGTGCAGTGGTGCAATCTCAGCTCCCTACAACCTCTTCCTCCCAGGTTCAAGTGATTCTCATGCCTCAGCCTCCCAAGTAGCTGGGATTACAGGAGTGCACCACCACATCCAGTTAATTTTTTTTTTTTTGAGACACAGTCTCGCTCTGTTGCCCAGGCTGGAAAGAAGTGGCACAATCTCGGCTCACTTCAAGCTCCACCTCCCAGGTTCAAGCGATTCTCCTGCCTCAGCCTCCTGAGTAGCTGGGACTACAGGAACGTGCCACCACGCCCTGCTAATTTTTGTATTTGTAGGAGAGATGGGGCTTCACCATGTTGGCCAGGCTGGTCTCCAACTCCTGACCTCAAGTGATCTGCCCACCTCAGCCTCTCAAAATGCTGGGATTACAGGCGTGAGCCGCCACGCCTAGCCCTTAGACTACATTTGGTAATGATGAAAAATAACATGTAGATCATCCTAAGGGACTTTCTTATGTAACACCATCTTAATACAAATAAACTTTTTCAAAATATTGAGTTAGACTAACTTAATTGCTACCAGAATATTTAGTCTGAATTGTAAGTAGTATATCTTCTTGAAGCCATGAGTACTGATGAGGCCAGATAATCATAGAAAACTGTTTAGCTAAGAGAAGAAATCTTCAACTTTACAGGAAACTATCTGAAAATACCTTATGAAAATTTTACTAGATCTTAATCTTAGTTTAGAAATTCATTTTACTCACGAAAGTCTGGTGCATCTCCATTATTAACTAAATGGCTTTATTATTTTTGATTTCTCCATCAGCCAGAGAAGAACCACAAAGCACTCTCTACCAAAGCCAAGAACAAAATCAGTCCCTAACAGTAAAAAAGTCACTAGCACATCATTTTGAAAAAACATATTAGGTTTTATTTACATTTAATACAGTACTAATATTCATAAACAATTACTGTCCCAACACATTAAATGCATTCAATTATGATACTGAAATATGTAAGTATATGTATTCCAGATATTTCTCATTCAATAAACTATATTTCCATCAAATAGTTTAAATATGGAGACAATTTCACTATGTAAGAACTTAGAGCAATTATACATTTTACATTTATATTTTGCTTTAGAATTTTTCAGCATGCTTCTCATTTACTACTATTTCATCTGATTCTCACAGCAACCTGGTAAGGTAGTTAGGTCTGATATTATTACTATTTAAGGGATAAAGGGTCTAAGGATCAAAAAAAGATGCAAGACTTAACCAGTCATTTAGACAGTAAGAGACAGATATCATTCCTATCAAAGTATTTCACAAAAAAAAAAAAAAAAAAGAGAGAGAGAGAGAGACATAAAATCCAGGTCCTCTTGCCTCAATCTTGTGATCTTTCAATCAGATGACATTTGAGGAGCATTTCATAGCTGAAGAGAACAAGGAAACCATCTAGTTCAACTGCTTTATTTTACAGATCAACCCAGTGAAGTGAGATGGTTCCCACGGTTTATACAGAATTGCTGAGAGAACTAAGCCTAGAATCCAGGTCTCTGGACTCTCTCCTTTAAACAATTACTCTTAAAAATAAAGACAAAACCATCTAGCATTTTCTTGCCTGATGTCAGTTTTTAAGGAAAGAAATCATCACTGATGAGAAAAAAAGAATTAATTTCCAAATAACAAAAGAGTAAAGACAGACTATTTTCAAGCTGACAAAAACCAGGATGCACAATATATAACTAGCAATCAGCAGTTCTAGTGCATTTCATGCTCAGCAGCTGCTGGGTGACACTCTCTTTGCCCAGTTAAATTCCAAATGCTTCTGATGATCTTGGGTATATCTCATGGCGAACAGTATAGGACAGGGATCTGCCTTGTGATATCACACAAGTTCATTTAAAAATTAGCCTGGATTAGCTGGAATGACCTGTCGGGTTCCTGTTTTCCCTACGAGCCATGGGACTGAGCATTGGCTCATAGTATTTTTACCCATACCAGTTTTAAAATTAGATTGTAGGATATAAAATTCATACTTCGGAGGCTAAGGTAGCACAAGAGTTAAAAACTGTTCGGGCTTTAGAGTCAGAAAATATATAATTAAATCCCACCTCTAGCACTTACAAGCCATGGGACTTTGGGCAAGTGATTTAATATCTGAAACCCTGTTCCTTCATTTGTAAAATGAGATGGTAATACCTACCCCTAGGGTGAGTCAGATATGCACAACAATCACTAGCACAGTACCTGACCCATAAAAGGTAGTTATCACCATTATACCATTCTGATCCAGCAGCAATATCTTCACTAAGATGATAGAACTAAAAAAAAAAATACTTGTGCTTAAAAAGACTTAAAAAAGTGTTTTCATAATGAAATATTTCAGGCATACATGTAAGTGTAAATTATATAATAAACAGTGGTGCACCCAGAACTGAGCTTTGAAAAAATCAATCAAGATAATTTATTTAAATCTGCTCTTAAAATCAGACTTGGGATCTTGAAAAACAAGGACTTGCAATGTTCTTTTCTGTTCAGCTTTCTAAGAGTATTTAGCACAATATATTCAACAGCCTTACACCACAATTCAGGTATTTTGTCAGGCAATTACTAAGCAGTTTTTCTTAATACTTTGTGAGCACTACCTGTATTCTCTCAAGCCAACCTTTTCCTAATTCCCTTTGTTAAGTGCTTATGAGTTAACATCTTTTTTCAGGTTATACACTCCATGCCTGCACAGCTATTCATTAAAAACTCTTCTTCCTTTCATTTGAAGTTATCCTAACATCTACACTGATTTTCTTCACATATTGTTAGGAGGAGTCAGGTGAGGTCTGAATCCTACTCTTCTTTCCTTCCTTCCTCCTCATCCCTCTGGTACCCACTTAAAAATTTTTAGACTTTAGAAGGAGAAAAGGCCGGGTGCAGTGGCTCACACCTGTAATGCCAGGTGTGGCCACTCTGGGAGGCCAAGGTGGGAGGATTGCTTGAGCCCAGGAGTTCAAGACCAGCCTAGGCAACACAGTGAGACCCTGTCTCTACAAATAAATACATAAACAAACAAATAAAATTAAAAACAAGAAAAGGAGAAAAACTGGAAGACAAATGTAAGAAACAGTAAAATCCAATCGCTGACATCTGTGTGTTTTACTGCATATTAAACTACTCTAAGCACTTCATACGTTATTTCATAAAATAATCTTCACAATAACCTTAATAACCACTGTTATTACATATTACTATTATTCCTAATTTAAAGATGAGGAAACTAAGGCATAGTCATCTAAGTGGTAGATCTTATACAGAATCTGCCAAAACATGACACTGTAAAAATTCATGATTATATCAAAGTTCTACTATTTTATTCAGTGAAATAAGACAACTAGAGTACCACAGGAGTTTCATTTCTGTGGGGCTAACTTAGCACTTACCTCACTAGTGAACATGGCACAGAAGTAATCACTACAGGCAGCCAGCACAATCCGATGGGCAGGGAAGTCTTTCTGCTCTACTCTCAATGTCACATCACAGAGGGTATTGCTCTTCCTGAGGGAGTTCATTGAATTGAGAATGGATTTAGCGTGAGTATTTGTCATTATGTCTTTGGGGGCCATAATGCCTCCCATAAAGCAGTGTGGAGAAAAAACAAAACGGGTCCTTGGATTCTGAAGCTACAAGAGAAAAAAAAACAATGAGCACATTCAAAGAACTAGGGAAACTGAACATATTTAATTAGCTTTACAAATTAAGAACCTAAGAGGCTTCCCTCAGACCCAAACATACACAAGTTGAGGGCACTCCTATGCCTGGCATCACCACCACTATCTAGCCACTATCTAGTACATGTAAAAGTTCTCTCTTCTTTCTCTGAATTCCTCTATCAGGGAGTGTCCCTACCACTTGACATTTATTATGATCAATGCTGAAACATAAGTAGAGATAAACAATATATGTCCTGTAAATCTTCACAAGGTTCTTGTCTCAAATGACAAATTGAAAATATAAAATTTCTTAAAGGTGCTATATCATTACTATTTAATATCCTTAAGAAGATAAGTATTTAGAGGCTGAGGATCCTGCTTTATATGCTTTCTATCCTAGAAGTTGCACAATGAATGTTTAGAATTTAATATAAGAAAAAGTGTGTATTCAACTTCAACTTAGAGCAAGAAAGGCCAGTCAGTAAAAATAAACTTTTTTCTAAAGAAGTAGCCAAATAATTATGTCTGATGACTTTCAACTACATCTGGATTTCTTCTTAAAACGAAACTTCAGGCCAGGCCCAGTAGCTCACGCCTGTAATCCCAGCACTTTAAGAGGCTGAAGTGGGTGGATCAGTTGAGGTCAGGAGTTTGAGAGCAGTCTGGCCAACATGGTGAAACCTAGTCTCCACTAAAAATACAAAAAATAGCCAGGCGTGGTGACGCGTGCCTGTAATCCTAGCTACCAAGGAGGCTGAGGCACGAGAATCGCTTGAACCCAGGAGGTGGAGGTTGAATTGAGATGAGATCACACCACTGCACTCCAGCCTGGGCAACAGGGCGAGACTCTGTCTCAAAAAAAAAAAAAACAGAAAGAAACTTCAATTGACCTATTACCCTAACTGAATAGTGGAAACCACGCAAGTTATCGATGGACTTACACTTGCTTAAGATATTGAAGCTCCTCAACAAGAGGGTATTCCTACTCTACATCTGTAAATGTCCATTACTGTTAATGAATCAATATTGGAATCCAAAACTTTCTGAAATGATCCGGCGGAGGGGTGGGGGGATGGCAGGAAATCAAACTGTGGTCTCCAGAAGTTCGCAACTCACAATTAATTTTTCTTTTTTTTTTTTTTGAGATGGAGTCTTGCTCTGTCGCCCAGGCTGGAGTGCAGTGGCGCGATCTCCACTCACTGCAAGCTCCACCTCCCGGGTTCACGCCATTCTCCAGCCTCAGCCTCCCGTTTAGCTGGGACTACAGGCGCCCGCCACCGCACCCGGCTAATTTCTTTGTATTTGTAGTAGAGGCGGAGTTTCACCGTGTTAGCCAGGATAGTCTCGATCTCCTGACCTCGTGATCCGCCTGTCTCAGCCTCCCAAAGTGCTGGGATTACAGGCGTGAGCCACCGCACCCGGCCACAATTAATTTTTCAACAGGAAAAATGAGATCCTAAATTCTCATCTACTTCTGTTTATAGTTGGCATTTTACTCTATAAGCACTACAGATAATCCCTCCAACAACTCTGCATGACCCATTTTACAGAAAAGGGGGTGATTCATCAAAGCATATGTTTTTCAAAAAGACTTAAGTCAACTTAGATTCAACTCTAGGGGTGTAAAAAGAGTCTGGAACAAATGTCCATTTACTGTGAAGAAGACCTGGGGAGTATTTTATCGTTTCCGTGCCAAAATGACAGTCACCCTAGTGCAGAGTGGCTGGCCTTCCTTCTAGGGGATTCCTGCCTCAACACTCCAAGTCTCAGCATATCCTTCACCCTCACCCTTCTGAAGTTACCTATTTTCTAGAACTTCCGTTAACATCTGAATAGAGGGATTCCAATTCGGGAGATTCGGGGCAGGAATGGGGTAGTAAATTCGGGAAAGACTACATTCCAGAGAAGGAAACGAACTCCTTCCTTCTGATACCACCAGGCATATGACCGGCGCCGCCAGATGGAGGTATCGGAGGGGGGCAATTCAGGGGAGAGTTGAGAGGGCGACCGAGGCCAGATGCCCCGCACCCCCGCCAGCCTTCCTCCTCTCTCGGGCATGTCTCCCATTCCGCCTTACAGGGAGACCAAGGATGGGGGGTAGGGCCATAACCCGGAGTTGACGGACAGGAAGGGAAGGGCTGACTGCCATCACTTCCGCGCAACTCACCTCCGCACCCGAGCCCACACAGCAGCGCCGGGCCCGTCCCCAGCCTGTGGGGACTGAGTGGGGCGCGGGGCCAGCAGGCGGCTCAGGAAGAGCGGAAGAGCCGCCGCCACCGCCCCGACCCGGAGGCTCTGGAGCCTTCCAGGTCTGGTCCCTGCAGCCGCGCGACGTGATGACGCAATGCAGCTGGAGCACCGCCCTCCTCCCGCTCGAGTCTGCGTCACGTGAGGACGTGGTGTCACGTGACCTGCCTGTACGCTGGAGCCGGGCCTCTGCGCGTTGCTAGGAAGCCGAATTAGAAAAAGGTCGGGTGGGCAGGGCATGGTCGCTCACGCCTGTAATCCCGGCTCTTTGGCAGGCCGAGGCGAGCGAATTACCTGAGCTCCGGAGTTCCAGACTCGCCTGGGGAACACGGCAAAACCCCGTTTCTACAAAAAAAAAAAAAAATTAGCCCGGCCTGCTGGCCCCGCCTGTAGTCCCAGCTACTCGGGAGGCTGAGGCAGGAGGATCACTTGGGCCAGGCAGCAGAGGTTGCAGTGAGCCGGAGTAGTCACTGCACTCCAGCCTGGGCCACAGAATGAAACCATGTTAAAAAAAAAAAAAAAAAAAAAAAGTCCGGGCGTGGTGGCTCACGCCTATAATCCCTGCACTTTGGGAGGCGGAAGCGGGTGTATTACCTGAGGTCAGGAATTTGAGACCAGCCTGGCCAACATGGTGAAACCCCATCTCTACTAAAAATACAAAAAAAATTAGCTGGGCATTGTCTCACGCGTCTGTAATCCCAGCTACTCAGGAGGCTAAGGCAGGAGAATCGCTAGAACCCGGGAGGCGGAGGTTGCAGTGAGCCGAGATCGCGCCGCTGCACTCGAGCCTGGGCGACGGACTGAAACGCCGTCTCCAAAAAAAAAGAAAGAAAAAACAAAAAAGGCCGGATGTTGTGGGGTCCGGCAGGGAGCCTGGGAATGTATCTACAGCTCGGCGACTGGCTGAACCTGACTTCCTCCCTACTGCTCACGAGGCAGGGCAGACAGAGAGAATTCCAACGCTTAATATGCCAAGCATCTGATTGCAGCAAGTATGTTTTACCTTCCAGGTACTGAGAAACTTTTTGACATCGAGAAAACCCACAGAGGCCTCAAATTTCTTCACGTCCATTGTCCACAATGGCCTTTTCGTGCCGAACAACGCTGCGGCGAGAATCCTCTGAGCCCTGCGACCCACAGACCTCAGTATATACTCTCCATCATAATGGGCCCTGTCATCACCACTGAATTGATTCTAAGGAAATTCTAATTGATTCAGTAAATTCTAATTGATTTTGGTGCACTTATTTTAGTGACTGAAAAGGCAAAGAGGTTAATTAGTTCAGCTTATCTGAATGTCTAGACAAATTGTGTTTGGTAATACTATTTTTCTCTGTGAGCCCTTTGATTCTTTTTTTCTTTTCTTTTTTTTTTTTTTTGTTTTGAGACGTATTCTCGCTCTGTAGCCTAGGCTGGAATGCACTAGCGCGATCTCAGCTCACTGCAACCTGCGCCTCCCGAGTTCAAGCGATTCTTCTGCCTCAGCCTCCCGGAGTAGCTGGGACTACAGGCGCAGGGCACCACGCCGGACTAATTTTTGTATTTTTAGTAGAGACGGTGTTTCGCCATCTTGGCCGGGCTGGTCTCGAATTCCTGACCTCGTGATCCGCCCGCCTTGGCCTCCTAAAGTGCTGGGATTACAGACGGAAGCCACAGCGCCTGGCCCTCTGATTCTTAAGGATTCTAAAACCATAGCCAAGTGGGTAGCATTCTAAATTTACATTGTGTCCCCATCTTCCATATCATACCTTCCTGATCTAAAACTGTCCCTGACTTACATATTGTAGAGAAGAGTGCAAGATTGGTATAAAATTTATTGGGGGCATTTTGGAAATATTCGTCGATTTTAATAAAATTTTGCTTCACATAAACTCGTGCACATGTAAAACAATGTATGTACAAGATTGCTAACTGCAGCATTGTTTGTAGATTAGATTGACAACAACCTTAAATGTCCATTAGTAGGGGACTGATTCAATAAAGTATAGTACATCCATAAAATCCAATACCATGAAGCTGTGAACAATGTATATACTCTATTATTGGTGCAAAAAAGGTGGAAGATATATTCATATTTACACGTGTATGTGTAAACTGTATTTGACAAGACAAAATAAAGTGGTCACATTGGTTTCTTTGGGGAAAGGAACTGTCTGGTTGTGAGACAGGGTGGGAAGGAGATTTTTGCCCTTTATAATTTAGTTTGCCTTTTGAATTTTGCATCATGTGAATTAAAAATAATGTTCAGAGCCTGGTGCGGTGGTGTGCACCAGTTGTCCTATCTACTTTGGAGACTGAAGCGGGAAGATTGCTTGAGCCCCGAAGTTCATGACCAGCCTGGGCAACATAGCAAGACCACGCCTCAAAATATATTTATATGTTCAATTTTTTTGAAAAGTAAAAATAGGCTGGGCACAGTGGCTCATGCCTGTAATCCTAACACCTTGGGAGGCCAAGGCGGGTGCATCACCTGAGGTCAGGAGTACCAGACCAGCCTGGGCAACATGGCAAAACCCCGTCTCTACTAAAAATAAAAAAATTAGCCGGTCATGGTGGCGTGAGCCTGAAATCCCAGCTACTCCGGAGGCCAAGGCCAGATAATCGCTTGAACCTGGGGAGCAGAGGTTGCAGTGAGTTGAGGTCACCCCACTGCACTCCAGCCTGGGCAACAGGGCAAGACTCCATCTCAAATAAATAAATTAATTAAATAAAATGAAAAGTAAAAATACTTCCTTGTTTTCAGGATGTAAAATAGTAGTTTAATGATATTGCCTAATTCCTGGCGGCTAAATTAAGGATTTTCTAAATATGAAAAGGCACTTAATAAAAGAAACTGTTTAGAGTATGCCCACTCCTTTTATTCACAAAATAAAAGATGAAGAAGCTGTTAGCAAGAATATCACACCAAAGGAACTAGTTCAGACGTCTGACTTTTTTCTTCTTCTTTTTTTCCTCTTTTTAATATTTGTGTGTACATAGTAGGTGTATATATTTAGGGGGTACAAGAGGGATTTTGATACAGGCATGTAATGTGTACGAATCACGTCATAGAAAGTTGGGTATCCATCCCCTCAAGTGTTTATCCTTGTGTTACAAATAATCCAAGTATACTTTTAGTCATTTTAAAATGTACAATTCAATTATTATTGACTGTACTCACCCTGTTCTATCAAATACTAGATCTTATTCATTCTTGCTACTTTTTTGGTACTCATTACCCTCCCCCCCCACCTTCACCCAGCCCTCACTGTCCTTCCCAGCCTCTGGTAATCATCCTTCTACCTTCTGTCTCCATGAGTTTGAATGGTTTGATCTTTAGATCCCCCAAATAAGTGAGAACATGCTATGTTTGTCTTTCTGTGCCTGGTTTATTTCACTTAATGACCTTCAGTTTGATCCATGTTGTTGCAAATGACAGAATCTCATTCTTTTTAATGACTGAATAGTACTCCATCATGAGTAAGTACCACATTTTCTTTACCCATTCATCTAACCTAAGTTGATGGACACTTAGGTTGCTTCCAAATCTTAGTGAACATGCTGCAACAAACATGGGAGTGCAGATATCTCTACAACACACTGATTTACTGTATTTCTTTTTTTTTTTTTGACACAGGGTCTAGCTCTGTTGCCCAGGCTGGAGTGTCGTGGTGCTCTCTCAGCTCACTGCAACCTCCGCCTCCCAGGTTCAAGCAATTTTTCTGCCTCAGCCTCTCAAGTAGCTGGGACTACAGGTGCGCACTGCCACGCCTGCTAATTTTTGTATTTTTAGTAGAGACAAGGTTTCACGTATTGGCCAGGCTGGTCTTGAACTCCTGACCTCGTGATCCACCCACCTCAGCCTCCCAAAGTGCTGGGATTACAGGCATGAGCAACCACACACAGCTGATTTACTTTCTTTTGGGTATATACACAGTAGTGGGATTGCTGGATTGTATGGTAGTTCTAGGTTTAGTTTTTTGAGGAGCCTCCAAACTGTTCTCCATAGTAGTTGCACTAATTTACATTTCCACCAATAGTGTACAAGGATTCCCTTTTCTCCATATTGTTGCCAGCATTTGTTATTGCCTGACTTCTGGATAAAAGCCATTTTAACTGGGATGAGATGATACCTCATGTAATTTTGATTTGCATTTCTCTGATTAATGATGTTGAGCACCTCTTCACATGCCTGTTTGCCATTTTTATGTCTTTTTTTGAGAAATGTCTAAATATTTTGCCCACTTCTATTTTTTAAATATTTATTTATTTATTTATTTATTTATTTTGAGACAGGGTGTTATTCTGTCACCCAGACTGGAGTGCAGTGGTATGATCTCGGTTCACTGCAACTGCTGCTCCCCTATGTCAGGCTCTAGTGATCCTCCCACCTCAGCCTCCTGAGTAGCTAGTATTACAGGTGCATGCCACCACGCTCTGTTAATTAAAAAAAATTTTTTTTTATGAGAAGAGGTCTCACTATATTGCCCAGGCTGATCTGGAACTCTGGACTCAAGTGATGTACCTGCCTCAGCCTCCCAAAGCTGGGATTACAGGTGTGAGCCACCACACCTGGCCTTAACCAGATATAATCAGATTATTAGATTTTTTTCTAGAGAGTTGTTTGAGCCCCTTATGTATTCTGTTGATTCATCCCTTGTCAGATGAGTAATTTGCAAATATTTTCTCCCATTCTGTGGACTGTCTCTTCACTTTGTTGATTGTTCCCGTTGCTGTGCAGAATCTTTTTAACTTGATGGGATCCCATTTACCCATTTTTGCTTTGGTTTCTTGTGCTCATACAGTATTACTCAAGAAATTTTTTCCAACTCCACTGGAAACAAGAATTAAAAAAAATAAATAAAGAAATTTTTGCCCAGACCAATGTCCTGGAGATTTTCCGCAAAATTTTCTTATCATGGTTTCATAGTTTGAGGTCTTAGATTTAAGTCTTTAATCCATGTTGATTTGATTTTTGTATACAGTGACAGATACGGGTCTAATTTCGTTCTTCTGCATGTGGATATCCAGTTTCCCCAATACCATTTATTGAAGACACTCTTTTCCCCAGTGTATGTTCTTTGGGAGCTTTGTCGAAAATGAGTTCACCATAGGTATGCAGATTTGTTTCTGGATTCTCTGTTGTGTTCCATTGTTTTCTCCGTGTGTTTTTATGACAGTACCATGCTGTTTTGGTTACTATAGCTCTGTAGTATAATTTGAAGTCAGGTAATGTGATTCCTCCCATTTTATTCTTTTTGCTCAGGATAGATTTGTCTACTCTAGGTCTTTTGTGCTTTCATATACATTTTAGGTTTGTTTTTTATGTTTCTGTGAAGAATGTTATTGGTATTTTAGAGATTGCATTGAATCTGTAGATTGCTTTGGGTAATATGGACATTTTAACAATATCGATTCTCCCAATCCATTAACATGGAATATCTTTTCATTTTTTTGACATTTTTCTTCTATTTCTTTTTTTTTTTTGAGACGGAGTCTCGCTCTGTCACCCAGGCTGGAGTGCTGTGGCTGGATCTCAGCTCACTGCAAGCTCCGCCTCCTGGGTTCACGCCATTCTCCTGCCTCAGCCTCCCGGGTAGCTAGGA
>NW_012123043.1:5699073-5717264 GCF_000951035.1 Colobus angolensis palliatus
ATTTTTGTATGTTGATTTTGTATCCTGCAACTTTACTGAATTTATCAGTTCTAATAGTTTTTTGGTGGAATCTTTAGGTTTTTCCAAATGTAAGATCAGGTCATCTGCACACAAAGATAATTTGACTTTTTCCTTTCCAATTTGGATGCCTTTATTTCTTTCTCTTGTCTGATTGCTCTAACTAGGACGTCCAGTACTATGTTGAATAACAGTGAAAGTGGGCATCTTTTCGGGTTCCAGATCTAAGAGGAAAGGCTCTCAGTTCAATACAGCTATAAGTCTGTCATATATGGCTTTTATTATGTTGAAGTATGTTCCTTCTATCCTTAGTCTTTTGAGAATTTTTTTCATGAAGAGATGTTGAACTTTATCAAATGCTTTTTCAGCATTAATTGGAAGGATCATATGATTTCATTCATTTGACATGATGTATCACATTGACTGATTTGCATATGTTGAATCATCCTTACAATCCCTTGGAAAACCCCACTTGGTCATGATGAATGATCTTTTAAATGTATGGTTGAATTTGGTTTGCAAGTATTTTGTTGAGAATGTTTGCATCAATATTCATCAGATATGTTGGCCTGTAGTTTTTCGTTCTTTTTTTTTTTGATGTGTCTTTGTCTGGTTTTGGTATCAGGGTAATACTGGCCTTGTAGAATGAATTTGGAAGTATTCCCTCCTCCTCTATTTTTTGGAACAGTTTGAGTAGGATAGGTATTACTCTCATTACAAATGTTTGGTAGAATTCATCAGTGAAGCCATCAGGTCCCAGGCTTTTCTTTACTGACAGACTTTTTATTACAGATTTGATCTTGTTACTTCTTACTTGTCTGTCCAGGTTTTGGATTTCTTCATGGTTCAATCTTGGTAAGTTTTATGTGTCTAGGAATTTATCCATTTCTTCTAGGTTTTCCAATTTATTGGCATATAGTTGCTCATAGTAGCCCTTTTTTTGTTGTTGTTGATCTTTTGTATTGTTTTCTTCATTTCAAATTCACTTATTTCTGCTCTGATTGTTATTATTTCTTTTCTTCTACTAATTTTGGGCTCTGTTTGCTCTTGCTTTTCTAATTCTTTAAGATGCATCATTAGGTTTTTCATTTGAAGTTTTTCTTCTTTTTTGATGTAGGCACTTTTAGCTATAAATTTCCTTCTTAATACTGCTTTCACCATATTCTATAAGTTTTGGCATATTATCCTTCCATTATCATTTAATAAATTTTTCAGTTTCCTTCTTGATTTCTTCATTGACCCACTGGTCATTCAGGAGCATGTTGTTTGATTTCCGTGTGTTTATATAATCTCCCAAACTCCTCTTGTTATTGATTTCTAGTTTTATTCCATTGTGGTCAGAGAAGTTGCTTCATATTATTTCAATTTTTTTGAATCTTTTAAGACTTGTTTTGTGATCTAACATATGATCTGTCCTTGAGAATGATCCATATGCTGAGGATAAGAATGTGTGTTCCGCAGCTACTGGATGAAATGTTCTGTAAATATCTATTAGGTTAATTTATTCTATAGTGCAGATTAAGTTCAATGTTTCTTTGTTGGTATGCTGTCTGGGAGATCTGTCCAGTACTGAAAGCGGAATGTTGAAGTCTTCAGCTATTATTGTGTTGGGGCCTATCTCTGGCTTTAGCTCTGATAATATTTGCTTTATATGCCTGGGTACTTCAGTGTTAGATGCACATATGTTTAGAAGCATTATATCCTCTTACTGAATTGTCCTGTTTATCATTATATAATGATCTTCTTTGTCTCTTCTTGTTTTTGTCTTAAAATCTATTTTATGTGATACAAGTATAGCTACTCCTGCTCAAGTTTCTATTGGCATGGAGTATTTTTTATCCCATTATTTTTAGTCTCTGTGTCTCTTTATAGGTGAAGTGTGCTTTCCGTAGGCAACAGATCATTGGGTCTTGTTTTTTCATCCATTCAGCCACTCTATGTCTTTGATTGAAGAGTTTATTCATTTACATTTAATGTTGTTATTGATAGGTAGAGACTTACTCCTGCTGTTTTATTATTTGTTTTCTGGTCTTCTCTTCCTTCTTTCCTTCCTTCCTGTCTTTCTTTCAGTGAAGGTGATTTTCTCTGGTGGTATGCTTTAATGTCTTGCTTTTTATCTTTTGTGTATTCATTGTATGTTTTCAGTTTGAGGTTACCACAAAGCTTGCAAATACCATATTCTAACCCATTATTTTAAACTGATGATGACTTAACACTTATTGCATAAACATGCAAAAACTAGTAAAAACTCTACACTTTTTCATCCCACAATCTCTTTAACTTTTTGTTATTTTCCTTTATGTCTTATTGTACTATCCATATCTTGAAAGTTGTTGTAGTTATTATTTTGGATTGATTCATCATTTAGCCTTTCTACTTAAGAGTAGTTTACACACCACAATTACAGTGTTATACTGTTTTTCTGTGTTCTATTACCAGTGAGTTTTATACCTGCAGATGATTTCTTCTTGCTCATTCACATCCTTTTCTTTCAGACTGAAGAATTCCCTTTAGCATTTCTTGTAGGACGGTCTGGTGTTGATGAAATCCCTCAATTTTTGTTTGTCTGGGGAGACCTTTATTTTTCCTTTATGCTTGAAGGATATTTTTGCCAGATATGCTATTCTAGAGTAATTTTTTTCCTTTAGCACTTTAAATATGTCATGCCGTGCTCTCCTGGAGTGTAAGGTTTCTACTGAAAAGTCTGCTGCCAGATGTATTGGAGCCACACTGTATGTTGTTTCTTTTCTCTTGCTGCTTTTAGGATTCTTTCTTTATCCTTGACCTTTGGGAGTTTGATTATTAAATGTCTTGAGTTAGTCTTTGGGTTAAATCTGCTTGGTGTTCTATAACCTTCTTGTACTTGAATGCTGGTATCATTTTCTAGGTTTGAGAAGTTCTCTGATCTTATGCCTTTGAATAAACTTTCTAACCCTATCTTTTTCTCTACCTCCTTTTTAACGCCAATAACTCTTAGAATTGCCCTTTTGAGGCTATTTTCTATATGTTGTAGGCATGCTTCATTTTTTTTCTTTTTTCTTTTGGTTCCTCTGTGTATTTTCTTTCTTTTTCCTTATTTTTCTTTTCTTTTCTTTCTTTGAGATGGATTCTCACTCTGTTGCCAGGCTGGAGTACAATGGCGTGATCTTGGCTCACAGCAACCTCTGTCTCCCAGGTTCAAGTGATTCTCCTGCCTCAGCCTTCTGAGTAGCTGGGACTACAGGCACGCACCACCATGCCCAGCTAATTTTTGTATTTGTAGTACAGACGGGGTTTCACCATGTTGGCCAGGAGGGTCTCGGTCTCCTGACCTCATGATCCACCCGCCATGGCCTCCCAAAGTGCTGGAATTACAGGCATGAGCCACCGCACCCAGCCTGACTGTGTATTTTCAAACAGCCTGTCTTCAAGCTCAGTAATTCTTTCTTCTGCTTGATCAGTTCTGCTATTAAGAGACACTGATATATTCTTCAGCATGTCAATTGCACTTTTCAACTCTAGAATATCTGGTTGATTCTTTTTAATACTTTCAATCTCTTTGTTAAATTTATCTGATAGAATTCTGAATTCCTTCTCTGTGTTATCTTGAATTTCTTAGCATTTCCTCAAAACAGCTATTTTGAACTCTCTGTCTGAAAGGTCATGTATCTCTTTTTCTCCAGAATTGGTCCCTGGTGCCTTACTTAGTTCATTTGGTGAGGTTATGTTTTCCTGGATGGTGCTGATGCTTGTCAATGTTTCTCAGTGTTTGGGCATTAACAAGTTAGGTATTTATTATAATCTTCACTGGAAAACCTTCTTGGGGAGGCTTTCCAAGTATTTTAAGGGACTTGGACCCCAAGCCCAGTAATTCTGTGTTTTTTTTTTTTTTTTTTTTTTGTCGCCCAGACTGGAGTGCAGTGGCAGGATCTCAGCTCACTGCAAGCTCCGCCTCCTGGGTTTAGGCCATTCTCCTGCCTCAGCCTCCCGAGTAGCTGGGACTACAGGCGCCCGCCACCTCGCCCGGCTAGTTTTTGTATTTTTAGTAGAGATGGGGTTTCACCGTGATAGTCAGGATGGTCTCGATCTTCTGACCTCGTGATCCACCCGTCTCGGCCTCCCAAAGTGCTGGGATTACAGGCTTGAGCCACTGCACCCGGCCAATTCTGTGTTTTTTGCAGACTCATAGAGGTACTGCCTTGGTGTTCTTGCATAAGACCCAGAAAAATTCTCTGGATTATCAGGCAGAGACTCTTGTTCTTTTCCCTAACTTTCTCCCAAATAAACAGAGTATCTCTCTGTGTGCTGAGCCACCTGGAACTGGGGGTGTGGTGATGCAAGGACCCTGTGGCCATCACCACTGGGACTGTGCTTGGTCAGACCTGAAGCCAGTGCAGCACTAAGTCTTTTCCAAGGCCCTTCCCTTCAGGGCAGTGAGCTTCCCCAGGCACCAAGTGTGTCCAGAGATGCTGTCTGGGAGCCAGGGACTAGAGTTCAAAACCTCAGCAGTTTACTTGATGTTTATTCTGCTGCAGCTAGGTTGGCACTCAACCACAATACAAAGTCCTCACTCTTCTCTCCGCTTTACACAGGCATAGGAGCTTCTCCCTGTGGCCACCACAACCAACATTCCATGGGTTCTTCCAGGCCACCACCCATGTTCACTTAAAGCCCAAGGACTCTTCCATCTGCTTGTGATAAATGCTGCCAGGCCTGGGACTCACCCTTCAGGGTGGTGTGCTCCATTCTGGCCCAGGGCAGGTCCAGAAATATTGTTCAAGAGCCTAGGCCTGGACTTGGGGACCCCAAAAGGCTGCTTGTGGCTCTGCTCCACTGTGCCTGAGCTAGTACCTAAGGTGTATGACAAAGTCCCTTTACTTTTCCCTCTGCTGTTTCTCAAGCAGAAGGAGTCTTTCACTGTAGCCATCACAGCTTGGGATGTGCTGGGTCACACCTGAAATCAGCACATCTCAGAGCCCAAGGCCCACAGTGTACTCCCTGGACATCACTGCTGGTTATTCAAAGCCCAAGGGCTCTTTAGTCAGCAGGTAATCAATCTTGCCAGGACTGGGTCCTTTCTTTCAAGGAAGTAGGTTTCCTTTTCACCCAGAGTCTGGCTAGAAATGTCACTCAGGAGCTAGGGTCTCATGGGGGCCTCACAGCTCTGCCTGGTGCCCTAACCTACTGTGCTCAGCTGGTATCTAAGATGCAAGGCAAAGTCCTCTTTACTCTTTGCTCTTCTCTCCTTAACAGAAAGAAGGAGTCCCTTTCATTGCTGGAAGCTGCAATGAAGCAAGGGAGGGATGGCGCAAGCAATCCCTTAGCGGCTATAGATATTGTCTCCTTAGGTCACGTGCCACACTAGTCCACTGGCTCTGAGCTCAGCCCAGCACTAAGGACTGCCTAGGGATTGTAGTCCTCATGTCCTAGACTGCCTTTCAAGTTTACCTAGAACCACAGAGCACTTCAGCTCACGGTGGTGAGGCTTGCAAAGAAGCTCAAGTTCTAACTGCTGGGATGGGTGATTCTCTTCTGGTTCAGGCTAGTCCAAATGCTCCCTCTGTACATGGGCACTGGCTGAGCCCTGCATGGTTTTATTCCCCACTGTGACAGGCCAGCACTAGTTCAATGTACAGTCTCCTGGTTGCTGTGTTCTCCCTTCCCCAAGTGCAGATTCCATCTCCATGTTGCATGGCTACTGCTGGGGGATGGAGGGTGACGTTGGCAATTCAAGACTGTCTCTCTTGCCTTCCTCAATGCCTCTTACAGCAATATGTAGTTAAAACCAGGTACAGCTATTGCTCACCTGATTTTCTGTTCTTGTGAGTACTTTTCCGTGTGCAGATATTGGTTAAAATTTGGTGTTCTGGCCGGGCACAGTGGCTCATGCCTGTAAGCCCAGCACTTTGGGAGACTGAGGTGGGTGGATCACGAGATCAGGAGTTCAAGACCAGCCTGGCCAAATGGTGAAACCCCGTCTCTAACAAAAGCACAAAAAAATAAAATTAGCCGAGCACGGTGGCAGGCGCCCATAATCCCAGCTGCTTGGGAGGCTGAGGCAGGAGAATCGCTTGAACTTGGAGGGCAGAGGTTGCAGTGAGCCGAGATGGCGCCACTGCACTCTAGCCTGGGCGACAGAGTGAGACTTTGTCTCAAAAAAAAAAAAAAAAAAAAATTTGGTGTTCTGAGGGGAGGAATGGTATAGACTTCTATTCCGCCATCTTGCTTCACCTCCTTCTCCTGACTCTTGTTTCCTTCAGGGTTACAGTCCTGGCATACATTTGGGTCTTTCTCTCACAGGACACTATCCTTCCCATACAAGAATATTCCCAGTCATTTGGATATCTGACCCAATACTCCACATCCCAGAATTCTGAGTTTCTTAGGTCTATTCTGGAGGGGTGGGTCTGGATAAGGTGTCAGTCAGGTTCTATACATCATCTTGCCTTTATGGTTTGGACATTTGGTGTGATTCTGAGAGTTCATAGCTACTGAAGTGAGGGAAAATGGAGTTTTCCTTGGAACTCTAGATCAAGTACATAGAGTGTAGATGGAATCTGCAAACCCACCAGGCAAAGTACATTGCATTTTTGTACTGCCAGAGTATGGCAGACATGAGGATGCACCTCTCAGTTACTCACTGGGTGTAATCCAAGCAGTGCCTCTGTTGCTGCTTAGGACTTCATTTCCTGAATTTGCACCCAGGCCAAGGTTATGCCCCCCAAAGGCTGCTGAGATATGCAGACAAACCCATTTCAGGGGAGATGGGACTCCTTTGTCAGTGAAGGGACTTGTCAACAGATCAAGGACCTCCCCGAAACAACTTTGCTGAACCTTCCTTAGATTGCAAGGCAGCTTAGAACGCTGTTCCCTATTCTCTTTTCCTCAAGGTCTAATGGCTGTCCCAGTCTTCTCTGGGCCCCTTCCTATTTTCCTTTACATATAAGCATTTCCCCTAATAAAATATATGCACATTTAATTTCATCTTAGCAAGTGCTTTCCTGAGAACTAGACTAACACGCAGGACATGTGAGAATTTCTTTAGGTCCTATTCATTTGCAATAATCCAAATTTACTAATGTTCCCAAAGTTATATTTTTTAAAAATTAAAAATGGATGGTGTATTAGTCTGTTCTCTGGCTGCTAACAAAGATATTCCCCAGACTGGATAATTTATAAAGGAAAAAATTTTTTTTTGGAGATGGAATCTTGCTCTGTTGCCCAGGCTGGACTGCAGTGGTGCAATCTCAGCTCGCTGCAACCTCCACCTCCCAGGTTCAAGCAATTCTCCTGCCTCATCCTCCCACGTAGCTGGGATTACAGGCATGAGCCACCATGCCTGGCTGGTTTTTGTTTGTTTGTTTGAGACGGAGTCTCACTCTGTCACCCAGGTTGGAGTGCAAGATGTAATCTTGGCTCACTGCAACCTCTGCCTCCCAGGTTCAAGTGATTCTTGTGACTCAGCCTCCTAAGTAGCTGAGATTACAGGTGTCTGCCACCACACTCAGCTAAATTTTTTGTATTTTTAGTAGAGATGGGGTTTCACCATGTTAGCCAGGCTGTTCTTAAACTCCTGACCTCAAGTGATCCACTCACCTCGGCCTCCCAAAGTGCTAGGATTATAGGCGTGAGCCACTGCGCCTGGCCAGCCTGGCTGATTTTTGTATTTTTAGTAGAGATGGGGTTTCAGCATGTTGGCCAGGCTGGTACTGAACTCCTGACCTCAAGTGATCCACCTGCCTCGGCATCCCAACGTGTTGGGATTATAGGCGTGAGCCACCGTGCCCAGCCAGGAAAGAGGTTTAATTGGCTCACATTTCAGCATTCCTGGGGAAGCCTAGGGAAACTTACAATCGTGGTGGAAGGGGAAGCAAACACATCCTTCTTCACATGGCGATGGCAAGAAGTGCCAAGTAAAAGGGGGAAAACCCCTTATAAAACCATTAAGTCTCGTGGGAATTCACTCACTCTCATGAGAACAGCATGAGGGTAACCACCCCTATGATTAAATTACCTCCCACTAGATCCATCCCACAACACATGGGGACTATGGGAACTACAATTCAAAACGAGATTTGGGTGAGGACACAGCCAAACCATATCAGTCAATAGAAAACACACACACACACACACACACACACACACACACACACACCCCTCAAATTAAAAAAAAGACGAAAGTATTTTTTAAAAAGAAAATGGATGACTTATAGAGATAAGTTAGGCTCTCCCCTATTTTTTGATTTAGTGATAGGAAAAGGGGTAAAATCAGATTCTTAGCTTTTATTCTTCACCTTTCTTTAATCCAAGTTCGTCAGTGTTTTTGGTATTTGTTCTGTAATGCCTAGCACATAACAGGTCCTCAAGTATTTAGAAAGTAAGTGAATGAACCAGAAGTATGCAATTAGAGAAAGAAGGTAATAGTTACTTGCTGCTAGTTAGCAGTTCTGACAAAAGCAAGGGAAGATGTTGAAAACAGGAGCAAAAGGAATTGTTAAGTGACCTGAGTCTTTATAACATGGGCTTTAAATGAGAATGACCTGGATTCAGATACTGGCTCCAATCTTGTCCCTCACCTTAGGAAAAATTATTAGTTTCCTGGAGGGATCTGAATTTGCAGCCACTAGTATTGAACTGGAAGGAAACCTAGATATCACACCTGATATAACTCCATCCATTTTCTAGACGAGGCAATAAGCAGATCCATAGCAGCTGAAATCCAGTGTGGTCCTCAAACCTGTTAGGTGCTAGGCACTATGGAATAAGTAAATGACAGAAACACTGATGAACTGTCATTAAAGAAAGGCCGAGGTGGGCAGATCACTTGAGGTCAGGAGTTTGAGACCAGCCCCCGGCCAACATGGTGAAACCCCATCTCTACTAAAAATACAAAAATTAGCTGGGCTTTGTGGCATGTGTCTGTAATCCCAGCTACTTGGGAGGCTGAGGCAGGAGAATCACTTGAACCCCAGAGAGCCAGGTTGCAGTGAGCCAAGATTGCACCATGGCACTCCAGCCTGGGTAACAGAGCAAGACTCTGTCTCAAAAAAGAAAAAAAAAAAAAAAAAAAAAAGGCCAAGAATGAAAGCTGAGAATCTGATTCTATCCCTTTCCTATTAGTGAATGAAGAACTAAGGGAAAGACTAACTTATTTTCTACCTACACTTACTATGTATTCCACAGAGTCAACGATATAAAATGACATACTAAAAGTACCAAATAGGTGCTCAATAAATGTTATCTCTTAGATCCTCTTTCCCTGATCTCGTCTAGTACGGGAAAATGAAGAAACACACATTAGGTTGTTTTTAAATTTATTTTATTTTATGTTTTTAAGAGATAGGCTCTTGCTCTGTCACCCAGACTAGAGTGCAGTGGTGTGGTAACAGCTCACTGCAGCCTCCAACTCCTGGACTCGGGCAATCCTCCCACACACACTAAGCCTTCTGAAGGGCTATGGATCTCATTTCCTCATCTAGAACATGGAGTTGGATCAGATACGATCCCTAGGTTTCCTTCCATTTCTTATACTAGCGGCTGCAAACTCAGATGCCTGCAGGGGCCAGCAGATGACTGCACTGAGACCATCATTCTAGGTAGGGACAATGATGAACTGGAGAGCACCAGCCTTCTATAAAGGACATACATAGCTGCTTTTGAGCCACCGTTGATGATTCTCACTGTGCAAGGCCAAACATGTTTATGGATGTTTTTGATGTACAGGTCATCAGTTTGTGACTTCTGCCAACAGTTCCTTAAGCATTTTTTAAGACTTAAAATGGTTTTGGATTAAACATATAAAACACTCATTGTATAAAGGCATAAGTATCACATGATCCTAGGCACAAGGATCACACATGTGGTCACCACCTAACTTCAAATAACATAAACTTTAAAGATTCTCAGTCCTTCAGAGGTAAACATTATTCTGAATTAACATTCCCTCTTTAAAGTTTTTATCATGTTTGTATCCTTAAACCTATCATTAATTTAGCAAGTTTAATTTTACATACATGCAATTATGCAAATATATTCTATTGCTTCCCTCCCTTCCTGCCAATCTTATTTCTGAGGCTCAACCATCTTGTTGCTTGTCACTGTAATTCATTTTCACCAGTAGTGTTTCATTATATGAATACACCAAGATATATTTTTCCATTCAACAGTTTTGGACATTTGGCTTGTTTGCAGTATTTTGCTACTAGACAGTTGCAGTGAACCCTTTGGCACAAACCAGGTTTTTCAAGAGCAGTGTGTTTCAAAGCGTGAGTAGTGACCCATTACTGAGTCATGAGAACAATTTAGTGGGTCAGCCAGCACTGTTTTTAAGTGAAGTAACCTAGGGTAGGTATCAGATGCATTTCATATTGTATAGTGTCGTTTCACAAAATGTTTGAATGTTGTAACATGTATATACTCTTTGTGTGTCCACATAAAGTGGTCCTGCCAATGTATACTTCCACCAGCAGCATCTGGTCTGCTCCACATCTGCACCAACACTCAATATTAGGCTTCTAATTTGGTTTCAGTCTGGTCAGAGTGAGACAGTTTATCATTTTGGTTTTAATTTACATTTCCCTGGTTACCACTTGAGGCAGAGAAACTTTTCCTATTGGTGTAGGTGGATTATTTTTTTAAAAGGATAATTTGTTCTTCCACTGTAGAAACTTGACCCTTGATGTGAACCCAACCTTAACTCAAGAAGACTGCCCTTAAACTGCCTGTATTAGCTGAGAAGTGATTACTGCTATCTTGTGCTCTATAATGAACAGCACTCATGTCAGGTTGAGCACAATTCACAATAGCACTGGAAGGCATAGAATGACCCCTGGATGAGACCACCTTAGATATATCCCTAAACTTTGGGATATATTCCAACACTTTTGATAATCTTATTATTACTACTATTACTTTTTTTTTTTTTGAGATGGAGTATCACTCTGTTGCCCAGGCTGGAATGCAGTGGCACCATCTTGGCTCACTGCAACGTCTGCCTCCCAGGTTCAAGCAACAAGTAGCTGGGATTACATGGGCCTGCCACCATGTCCGGCTAATTTTTTTATTTTTAGTAGAGACAGGGTTTCACCATCTTGGCCAGGCTGGTCTTGAACTCCTGACCTTGTGATCCACCCACCTCAGCCTCCCAAAGTGCTTGGATTAAAGGCGTGAGTCACTGTGTCCAGCCTATTACTATTATTTTTTGAGACAGTCTTGCTCAGTTGCTCAGGCGAGTGCAGTGGTGTGATCTCAGCTCACTGCAACCTCCACCTCCCGGCTTCAAGTGATTCTCGTGCCTTAGCCTCCCGAGTAGCTGGGATTACAGGCGCCCACCACCACACGAGGCTAATTTTTGTATTTTTAGTAGAGATAGGGTTTTACCATGTTAGCCATGTTGGTCTCGAACTCGTGGCCTCAAGCAATACGCCTGCCTCAGAGTCCCAAAGTGCTGGGATTACAGGCGTGAGCCATTGCACCCAGCCCTGAGAATCTCCTAATTATTGAACACTACTATAACATACTGATTTCTCTAACAAGATGGTCTGTTCTTTTCAAATGGCTCTATGAAAAAAAAAATATTAAAAAATGTAAAAAGATAATTCATGCAACAATTACATAAAAAAGTAAAGCTGTATTGGGGAACGGATGCTAGGAATTCAATTAGGTTCATTTATTGGCCTGCATGTGCCAGCCTGTCAATGCCTATGATTCAAATTTGTGCCTCAGGAGAATCTGAAATTATCACAGGTCTGACTTAATCTTTTGGAGTTGTGTGCAAATAATCAAGACCATACATGTGAAATCTTTGAATGCCAAGTGTCTTCTGTACTTTCTTTTATTAACATCATAGTCTTTGCATCAAGATACATAGCAATGATAGCAGGTTTCTTTTTAAAGCTTAGTATTAAATATTAAATATCTTTCCCCATTTAAATTTTACATTACTCTGCCAAGAAAAAAAAAAAAAAATTAAAACTCAAGTTACTTGAAGCCTGGACATACTTCCATGATTAGCCGGGCTAGGTAAAAGTTGGTGGCTTTATTCTTCCTGCTCTGTAAGCTGATCCAGGCCCTAGAAAGATGGGACCAGGGTATATAATTGTTTTTGAAAAGTGTGCTACAAAAATGGATGGCCTGTTATAAGCCAGGATACAAAGTTAAGGATGGGGGTAAGGGAGGGACATATTCTTCCAGAAAAAAAGACAGAATTTCTGAAGAGTCCCAGTCCATAATTTTCCCAAAATGGCTGGAGGAGAGGATAAAATCTCAACATGAGTTTCAAAGTACTGTCTCTGTGAGGGGCCGGTAGATGCCTTGCTGAGGAGGGTAACTGCTGAGGAGGGGATGGCGAAGTCTGACCATGCCCCATCCCCAGCTAGGAGAATGGAAATGGAAAGTTTATTGCCCACTGGGGGTGAAACTGGGCTGAAGCTTGGTTGGTACTGAATTCTCTAAGAGGTTTCTTCTGGAAACAGACAACTCAGACTCTTCCTCTCACTTCAGCAAAGAAGTTATTTTTAAAAGCACTTGGGAAGTTCCTCCTCCACCCCGCAGGTGGGAAGGCTCAGAGAAGGGTGTCATCAGTACAGCCGCCTTCCAGGCCGTAACGGAATTCCTGAAGGTTGGAGACCCCATAGAAGTGGACAAAGGCTGCTGCCACCACCAGGACATGGAAAATCTGATGAGACTGGAACTGTAGGAATAAAAAAGAGAAGAGCCTTTAGGATAATGCAAGGAGGAATAAGAAACAAGTAGGAGAAAGCATTTGCTACTTCTAGTTTCTCCTTAATTAAACAAATTTGTTTTAATATCATAAAAGTGGTATATTTAGATAGTTTTAAAAACACAGTCCTTGTCAGAAATATACCAAAATGTTAACATTGACAAATTTCCTTATTGTACATATATGTACCTCCACACACTATATGATCCCCAGTCTCTCACCACCTTTGCCTCAGACCTTTAAATGTGGGCTGTTCACTCACCATCACAGGCCCTGCTGGAAGACTCATTTCTTACCCATATGTCAAATTTTCCAGGAAAGAAGCGCTCAGGAATTCGAGCAGCATAAAGGCCAGCTCCAGTGATGTACATCACAGCCATGAGGAAGAACCAGCCCATCTGGCCCACTGTGGTGGCCTTGACAAAGCCCTCAGCAATAGTAAAGTGCATGGTGGGCACGACACCACTTAAACCAAGTCCCAGGAACACGCCTGAACAGAACAGACATAAGACTGTCAGACAAGGAAACAGCCACCACATGGAAGGCACTGCTTACTCTGAAATTTTAATGTTTATGATAATTAGCTATTTTTGGATGAACAGTACATGTTTAGGAAACTTAGTTACCAGATGGATAACACTCAGCAGATATTTCTTCTATGTCCTGAATGGGAAGAAGCTGTGTAAGTGCTTAATACTTTTTAAGGAGCACCAAGAACAAACATCTCATATTTTTCATTATCTGTTAAGGAATTTAGGTAAAAATGATACGTCAAGACCCTCTGATGTCTAATTTGGGGATAGAACTTAGATGGCAAAGGCTTCAGTTGGCTCCCAAGTCAGAGAAGCGTACGGGAGGCTTCCTGTTAAGATCGTAAGTCTTACATAACTGGGACTCTAACCTCCTGAGTAGACAGATATATCCAGATTAGCAGTATCCTGTAGCTGCTGGGACACACAGATAAGGCAAGAGCAAGGGAAGAATGGGTACTTGTCTCAATACCATTACACTACACATAACTGAAGGGCAGGGACTACCTCTCCATCTTTGTAGATACCCTTGTTTAAGCACAGTGCATGGCACGTGGCTGGTGCTTGATAAATATTTCATTATTATTTTTCTTTTCTTTCTCTTTTCTCTCTTTCTTTTCTTTTCTTTCTTTCTCTTTTTTTTTTGACATAGTCTTTCTTTGTTGCCCAGGCTAGAGTGCAGCAGCGCAATCTTGGCTCACTGCAACCTCTGTCCTCCCTGGGTTCAAGTGATTCTCCTGCCTCAGCCTCTCGAGGAGCTGGGATTATAGGCGCCTGCCATAGCGCCGACTAACTTTTATATTTTTAATAAAAACAGGGTTTTACCATGTTGGAGAGGCTGGTCTCAAACTCCTGACTTCAAGTGATCTGCCCGCCTCGGCCCCCCAAAGTACTGGGATAAGAGACGTGAGCCACTGCTCCCAGACAATATTTAATTAACTGAAGGTTAAAATATAGCAGATATTAATTGTAAAGGAGCTAAAGACTAGTGGTAATTGGTGGTGTTGCTGCAAGTAATGAAAGCTTAAAATAAGAGTCCAGATGAGATGAGACAACACAAAGATGTTTATGCTTGTAGCTATTACTTTGTTACCAGTGTTTATGCTCAAGGTATTTTCATTCACCAAACCAGGTCTTCTATTCCCTTAGTAAAATACCTGAGGGTTTTAATTTTAATACCTTGGTCTGAGCTTGGGACTCAGGTCACTAAAATTACTGTGCTTGCTACATTTTTAAACTATCACAAACCAAGTATAAGAGTAGCTATATCTGTGCTTGCAGTTAATTGACCAGCTGGGTAATGATCTGTCCTATTAGCATTCTACTGAAATAGTATGAACTCAGCTTTGAAACTGATGCTGTTTTGAAAGTTCTGAAACACAAATCAGGGCTTGGGTGGGGTTCTCAAGCCACAAACCTTAAGGCTCAGATAGGTTTGAGCCTATTAGGCCTAAGGTCTAAATACTTTTGAGGTTTACATATGTCTTCCGACCTACCTGCTCTTGTCTGCCGGTGCTTAGGAGTGGCAAACCGGTCCCACTGCGCCACAATGATGGCAGAAATGCCCAGGACACAGACGATGGAGAGGTAGATGAGCCGTGGCTGTGGGGAGCAGTAGAAGGAATAATAGAGCCAGGGGACAAAGCTCCCCATAATTAGAAGAGCAATCCCTGAATAGTCCAGTCTAAAAAGAACCACAAAAATGAAACAAATCAGTGGGGGAAATAAATTTGTATGGCTCATTTAACTAGCTCTTTCTGTTCTCCACCTGCTCCCAGATTGAACCATCCCCTCATTTCCCATACAATCTATCCTGTATTCTGGATTAAAATTCCACAAGGTCACTTCTATTTTATGATGGAAAAGTCTCTAAGAATCCCCATTCAAAGAACTCTATCCCTTTCCCTTACTAGTGAACAGCTGTATCTCCCCTAGTAGACACTCGAATTTAGAAATTCCATCACAATCCAGCTGGTTCCCAGCATCACACTCAGGAAGGGCTTTGAAAATTCTCCTATTCTGATACAATGAGTTCTAAAAACAAAATTCTTAAATTGGGAGTGGTACTAAGGGATACTCTACGCTTTTTCTATCTTAGTTGACTTTTTAAATGAGGAAAATGTACCCTTCTTACTGATGTTGTTAGGAAAAACAAAATAATATACCACTGTCACCACCAAAACCAACAATAACAACAAAAACAAGCAAACAAATAGAACCCCAGGCTCACAGCTGGGGAAGAGAGAAAGCACACGATGATGGACATCTGGAGCTTCCAGCAATGCATGGGCAGCAAAGATAAGCTTTACTTGACTGGTGGGTAGGAACACCAGCAGAATGAAGCACAGACTATTCACCACACCCTACTATGGCTTGGGCTAATAGTGAGTTACACTAGGAATGGGTACAAGGTCTTGGAAAGCAGCCAGTGCACTGGCACTCTAAGCCGCACAAAAGATAATACTTTTCAGGTAGAAAATATATTCCACAATTGGTCTCTCCATCTGTTGAGGAGGATGCAGTAAGTCTGTTCATTAAGTGTTCAGGAGAAAAGCTTCATCACCCCACTAACCCCACAGAACAGAGAGGTTTTCCTCTGGCATATCAAGAAACTTTCAGGAGTAATATGAGCTCCTAGCACCCAGTAAGCAATGGGATATCAAGATGTGACAACAGTGCACAGTCCTTTCCTATGGTGTTCTTTCAACTCACTTGGAAAAAGTCCGAGAGACTTTCTCTGAATGACAATAGACGGTGTGAAAGAGCCAGGAGAAGCTGAGGCAGAGCACTGCACCCAAAAAGAACATCCCAAAAACCACCTTCTCCTGTAGAGGGGCCATGAAGTACATATTTGGTCTGAGCATGGTCAAGATTCCCAAAAAGAGAAACAGCACGAAACCTGCAGGAGGGTAAAATTAAAAAAACCTGTAAGAAAAAAGGGAATGTGTACGCTTTGACGGTTGAAGTTTTTGAATCAGTGAGCTACGGGCAACATCACTAATCATCACGGAAATAGAAATTAAAAGCACTATGAGATACCACCTTACTCCTGCAAGAAAGGCCATTATTAAGAAGTCAAAAAACAACAGATGTTGGCATGGATGTGGTGAAAGGGGGATGCTTATATACTCCTTGCGGGAATGTAAATTATAAATTAGTATAACCTTTATGGAAAATGGTACAGAGATTCCTTAAAGAACTAAAAGTAGAGCTACTATTTGATCCACCAATCCCACTACTAGGTATCTACCCAAAGGAAAAGCAGTCATATGAAAAAGACACATGCCCATGTTATGTTTATTGTAGCACAATTCATAAGTCTAAAGATATGGAACCAACCTAAGTGTCCATTGACCAATGAGTGAATAAAGAAAATGTGGTGTATGTACACCATGGAATACTACTCAGCCATAAAAACGAATGCAATAATGTCTTTTGCAGCAACGTGAATGAAGCTGAAGGCCACTATTCTAAGTGAAGTTAACTTAGGAATGAAAAATCAAATATATGTTCTCACTTACAAGTGGGAGTTAAGCTATGAGTATGCAAAGGCCTACAGAGTGAGATAATGGATTATGGAGATTCAGAAGCGGGAGGGTGAGCTAGGGGTGTGGGATAGAAAAACTACATATTGGGTACAATGTACACTGCTCAGGTGATAGGTGCATTAAAATCTCAGAATTCACCAGTATATAATTCATGCATGTAACCAAATCCAATCCCCACCCTTTGTAGCCCAAGAACTATTGAAAAAAAAAAAATCAGAAAGCTATGAGGTAACTGCAGTCAAAAGTTTCAAAGAAAGTGGCACCGGTCACAGAAACCCAGACAAAGAGGCCATTTTTAAAAACGTTGGCATTTTACTTTTATAGTCGGAAATTATGAAGTACAGGGAATTGTCTCCACCTAGAACAGTTCTGCCAGGGATCACAAAAGAATATCTAGTCCCAATTTCTTTGGTTTCTAGGCCTTTTACTCGCAGTCTTAAAGATCAGTGATCAAGGGTCAACCAAGGTCATTAGTAGTTTAAAGGCAGAACCTCAACTGTCAATGAATCCGAGCAACTCTGTTCGGCTCTATAATCCCTCGGCAGTTAGGGAGACAATGAATTTGACTTTTCCCCATCCAAACCACTCACCAAGCAGATGGGTCCAGATGTTGCCAGTTTCTGTATGGATGCGGAAGATGCTCTTGAAGCAAGCTCGAAAGGAGGGCATCGGTGGTCTATGACCATGTAGCAGATAGTCATTGTCCTTTAGCCAGTCAGGGAGCACATCATATGGGATGACCCTCCAACGTCCCTCCCAGACCTAGAACATATACACTTTCTCTAGGTAGGGCACTAGAGAATAATACCTTCCCCAAGGACAAGCAATGATGGAGAACCAGCCTGGACTGGGAGATATCCAAGACATAGCATGAATGGGACTAGCAGAGTCCTGACTCATATTTTGACCATTAAAAAAAAAAAAAAAAAAAAATCCTGGCTGGGTGCTGCAGCTCACGCCTGTAATCCTAGCACTTTGGGAGGCTGAGGCAGGTGGATCACCTGACATCAGGAGTTCAAGACCTGCCTGATCAACATGGTGAAACCCTGTCTCTACTAAAAATACAAAAATTGGCTGGGCACGGGGGCAGGCACCTGTAATCCCAGCTACCGGGAGGCCGAGGCAGGAGAATCATTTGAACCTGGGAGGGGGAGGTTGCAGTGAGCGGAGACCGTACCACTGCACTCCAGCCTGGGTGACCAAGCAAGACTCTGTATTTCCAAAAAAAAAAAAAAAAAATCCCTTTGTCTTTGTTTCATGTTAGTTTATCTGGAGAAGTTTTAAGTAAGTGTTTCTCAACCTTTTAAGAAAATATGGTGCAACCAGGCTGGGCGCAATGGCTCACGCCTGTAATTCCAGCACTTTGAGAGGCCAAGGCGGGTGGATAACCTGCGG
>NW_012123043.1:5719302-5727648 GCF_000951035.1 Colobus angolensis palliatus
AAAAAAAAAAAAAAAAAAGAAAGCCTGGCAGTTCAACTCCTGTTCTGGGCTATTTCTCTCCTGTTGTTGATGGTCACTGGTAAACACATTGTCCATCTTAGATTTTGTGCTACAGCTTTCAGCCAGCCTACCCCAATGTCCATTCTCTCTCTTCCTAAGTAACAAAGTCCACAGTTTTGTTCAGGGTGGCAATGTTACTGCAATTTTACTCAGGCTGCACTTTCCAACCTCCACTACAGCTGAATATAGTTATGTAAGTAAGTTCTGGCCTAAGTGTTATGAGGTACTTCCTGATAGTCCCTTTATTTTTGTTTTTCTGAGAGGGGGTTTCACTCTTGTTGCCCAGGCTGGAGTACAATGGCACGATCTCAGCTCACTGCAACCTCTGCCTCCCAGGTACAAGTGATTCTCCTGCCTCAGCCTCCCGAGTAGCTGGGATTACAGGCGACTGCCACCACACCCAGCTAATTTTTGTATTTTTTAGTAGAGATAGTCCCTTTAAAAGGGAAAGAGGTGGCCGGGCACAGTGGCTCACACCTATAATTCCAACACTTTGGGAGGCTGAGGCAGGAGGATCACTTGAGCCTAGGAGTTTAAAAGATCAGCCTGGGCAACATGGCAAGACCTTATCTCAATAAAAATAAAAGGGAAAGAGAGGGCCTTTCTTCTCCTTTCCCTTTCATGGTGGATAGAATGTGGGTATGATGGGCAACATATTAAGAGTGATGGGGAGCAACACAGGTGCCTGACAGTGGTGGAGTCTCCATATTAGCCCTGGATTGGTTACTTCTGAAATTCTTTTGCTTGAGAGACTTCTGTCCTGTCAAAGCTGTAAGGATTTTTGTGTGTTATATGAAGTCAAGCCTAATCCTAATTGACTGCTTCCTTCATTCATTCAGATATTTACTGATTATTTATTGGACTGCAGGCCTTGTGCTAAGCACTGGTGTTACAAAGATGAGTAAATTCCCAAAAGCTTACAATGGGGAAAGCAGACAACAAGATGTTTATAATAGTATCATAGAGACTCAGATAGAGACATTTCCAGAATGCAATGTTCCTCCTTTTGAACAGTGAGATCTTAAAAAAGAGAAACTGAGAGAGTTCTAAGGAGAGAAACTGAACAAGGGGATGACTCCTGGGAAGATGACTTACTTTGGTTGGGTTGGCGATTACCCGTTTGCCCTTCTCTTCTAGCAGGGGTCCTAGTTCAGCCAGTTCCACCGTGTCAGTTTCCCTGTTACTGGCAGGAGTCCCATTCCCCTGTGCCACCACAGATCCTTTGTGGGAAGACATCTGGCTGGTACCTCAATACCCTGCAGCTTCAGCTTGGGGAAAGGTTGGGGTCTCTCAGCCCCAGGGGGCAGAGATCTCCCTGTGATAGAAGACACTAAAAGCAAACACAAACATGAAGGATTGACAATTTATTCCTCTTACAGTTTCATTTCTATACTCTAATACTGAATAAGAAGCTAATCAACCCATATCCTGTCCCAATTCTAAAGGCCAGTTAATTGCTTAAATGAAATCTATTCCTGTCCTCCCTCTTTAACATCAACCTTTACCCAGAACCTCACTGATCTTATAAGTAAGGCTGAAAATGTAACACCTAGTTGCTTGCTTTCAAATGATCTAAGGTTACTGCACCAAACTGTCACCAGAGAAAAACAGCTACCCACCCTCAACTCACTCCCACAGGTATGGAACCATTTAGTGAGAAGAGTCTCACCTACCACTCCTAAAGCTCACTCTGCCCAAGAAAGGCCTAGCTCTGAGGCTGAGGAACAAAAATATAAAGCCATCATCTGGCTGCAATTACTACAAGATCATCCAGGCTTAGAAATGAATTAAATGCCAACTGAACTCAGTTGGACCTTATCTACAAATGCTTTGATAAAATGTGTCATGCATACAATAGGAACTTGGTTGTGGGACAGATGCCTAGTGGTTAATTTCTCTGCGAAGTCTACTAATTCTATTATAGCATTACAGCCTGAGTTCAACCCTGGGATAACAAGCTTTCATCACAATCTGTCCTGCAAGCAAGCAAGAACTTACCTGGAAGCAGGAAGGTGAAGACAAGGAGGCAGCCCCACTTTATCCTTTGCCACACACATACCTAATAACCAGCTCTGCAAGAACTTGTTTCAACCACCACAACCCATAATCTAAGCCCCACTCAAATGAGTATTTCAGAAACTAGAGACAGGCACATACAAAATCAGAAAAACCCAGAATTCCATTTTCTAGGAAAAATCTCAGACACTTTAGGTTTTCCTGGGTTGGATTTTCACAGTAGTCTTTAATCAGGCCTCAGGGAAACGCAAATAAAAAAAGAGGGAAAGAGGGAGAAAGTTTCCAAATATTTCCACTATGCTGTAAATTATTAGTTCTTTCCCCACCCCTACCCCACACAAAGGACTTTATTAGTTATAGCAATAGCAGTAGCCAGAATATTAGCATTTTCTGGCATTGGTTACCCAAGCCCCACCCAAACCCAAATAACCACATTGCAATTGCAATGCAGGCAGGGCCAGGTAACACCTACGTATGGAGTGGGTTGCATTCTGGGAGAGGAAACTTAAGCTTAGGGAGCCCCAGTCTTTTATATTGGGCAGTAAACATAACTTTGCTCCTGAGGGAGACACTATATCATCCATGGCTATTCACTATATACAAATATCTTTGATATCTTGTGTTAGTTCTTTTTTATCTAAGAGTAATCACAATTTCTTCTCAGGGATTATAAATCTCTTTCTCTGACTCCCTAACTCTCTCTCTCTGTCTCTCTCTCTCCCCCTCCTTCCCTCCTGGAGCTGGGACACCCTTCTTTTCCTGCCCTTGGACATCAGAAACTCCAGGTTCTCCTGCCTTGGGATTCTGGGACGTGCACCAATAGCCCCTTGGGTTCTCAGGCCTTCAGCCTTAAACTGAACCAGTTACGGACTCCCCTTCTTGTCTAGCTTGCAGATGACATACTGTGGGACTTAGCCTCCATAATCTCATGAGCCAATTCCCTAATAAATCCCACCTGTATCCATATGTATGTATCCTATTGGCGCTTTCTGGAGAAACACTAACACATCAGGTAAGGGCAATCCTCGAGCTTCTAAACAGTCATGAGTCATGCTATGCTCAACCCACAAGCACAGCTGAAAGCAACCAGCAATTTAGTCCAAGAGAGACAAAAACAATAACTTGCTATACAGCAGACCTTTATATGGTGTCAACACATAGGCAGTTCCTCTTCCTTTAAATGTGCAAGACTCTGACGAGATGCCAGCACACAGTCATAGTGAACAATTGAGCTCAAGGAGAACAGGAAGCTGAAGGACTCTGAAAATCTCAAGGATGGGCAACCCACATGACAGGGACACTAGGAAATCTTTCTCAATAGGCCGACCTCAAAACATATTTCCTCAAAGTGAAGTACTACTGAATCAGCACCCTTACTAAAAAAACACGTTATATCGCAAGCAAAACAACAACAACAACAGAACACTTTATATCGCAAGCAAAAACCATAAATAGTTTTGGGCATCTTGGATAAATCTGAAAAGAGGGGCACACTTAGCTTGCGATACTGTTGGCAGTAATTTAGATCAGACCACCAGGGCACAAACAAAACAAAACAAAACAAAATTCTGGTTCTAAGATGCAACACACGGATCATAAGATAATAAATATACTTTATTTTGGTTAGAACCCATTTCAAAATGAATGAATGGGGCAGATTCCAGCTTGCGAGCATATGACTTAACTTCTAGCCACTTAGATAAGGGCACATTTTCTTGCGCTTGTGGTGGCTTCTCTTATCCCTTTCCCCAGAGTAAGTGAACACATTCATTATTTAGCAAGTGTATTTAGGAACAGCACCCTAAGGCATTCTAAGATACTGTGCAAAATACAAGTTGAACAAGTTACAGCATTGTTTTCAAAGAGCCAGATAACATAGGTAGTTTGTCATATGCACAAAAATAAGTGATACAATTTGCTCCAGGAGGGCAGTGGAGGGACAGAACCCCTCAACTAGAACCGTCACACACTAAATTTAGTCATTTTGAGTGCTATGTAACTATTTTACTAGAAGCAATGAGAATAATATAGAGAAAATTTAAGCTGGGCAATTAGGGTCCAAAGATCATATGCAGAATCCAGCTTGGCATTCTTACTAATTTCATCATTTGATCTGAAAAGTTTTTATGCCCTCAAGTCTTCCAGCTATTATCAGTCTTTTCCCTTTTCAGTCCAACACAATTACTATTAGTTCTTCTGATTCCCTCTAGCTCCTCTATCACTAGCTCCTATACCACCTCTACAAATCTTCTAGACCCAGAGTCACCAAAACCTGAGACCCCAGTTAACTCACAAACCAGCCGACAGCTACAACTCATCATACAAAATATATCATCATGCATTAAAGTATATACAATGGAGGTCAATGGAGAGCATGTCATCATAATGAGCAAAGTCCATTGTCCAGTTTGGTCTTCTAAACTGTAGTAACACAGAGACAGGAAAGGGAGAGATAGGGATCGGACGTCTGGCAAGAAAGAAGAGCAAATAATACTAGGATCTGAAAATACCACTTCTATGGGGTGGATCACTCACAAACAATGGAGAATTACAAGTGTGTTTTGGTCGATGATGTAAAATCAGAACAAACCCCTAAGGTGTTAGAATGATCCTAGGAGAGCCAACTTTCTGCCAGTTTTCTATGTCCTTATGTATTTTAGAGGAAATGCCTTTCCCCTCAAGCTTGCCACACCCAATATTGCAAATTACATTTGAGCCAAACTCGACTGAGTGCATTTTTGATGGGATTTCTTCAACTCAAGCTAATAAACCTTTACCACTAAGCTTTCCAACTGGGTAAACCTAGGATATTAGAGAGTAAAGCTGTGGAGCAGGGAGGTGTTTGTACTCCTATAAATAAGATAATCCTGTGCCAAACTTGGGGAAAAGACTGATTTTTAATCACCAGCCAATTAGCTGGAGAGTTATTTCACTCATAGTTTTTGGAGACATTTATACTGTGAACCAATTCCCAAGTTTTCCAGGTTATAGCACACCTTTCCTGGAGGCAAAGACACAGAGTTTCTAAGAGTTTAGTTCCCGGGCCTTTAGAGAGTCTGTGGGTAGGCTCTATCCATGCCTAGCTTGATTCTTGTGCTAAAGCAAGACCAGTCTAGCAGTATAGATAAAGAACAGTCATCTTTCCCCTTATCCACTGTATTTTGGGGAGGATAGTTTCACAGCTTTGTTGGAGAAATATGAGTCAAAGCAAAAGCACATGCTTGAAATCACCCAAGTACAGTAATGGGGCCTCAGCTCTCCTACTTGATGCCAAGCGTCCCAGAGTCTGAAGTGGAAAAACAATCTGACTTCCTTCGTAGTTCTTCCCCAACAGAAGAAGTCTTTTAAGAAAAGGTCTTGCTTGGTCACCCAGGCTGGAGTGCAGTGGTGTGATCTCAGCTCACTGCAGCCTCAACCTGCCGGACTCAAGCGATCCTCCCACCTTAGCTTCCCAAGTCTTAGTAACTGGGACTAAAGGCATGTGCCACCATGCCCAGCTAATTTTGTTTATTTTGTAGAGACGAGGTCTCACTATGTTGCCCAGGCTAGTCTTGATCCCTCCAGCCTTGGCATCCCAAAGTGCTGGGATTACAGGTATGAACCACTGTGCCTGACTGAAGAGGTGTTTTTGAGCCCTAACAGACAGGCAAACTTTGCTAATGTTATGCCAAAAAAAAAAGTGAACAGTATACAGGCATATGAAGGATTTTAACACCAGCCCATTTTTTATTTTTGGAGTCCGGGTCTTGCTCCCAGTTCAGTCAGTTCCAGGCCCAGGCTGGAGTGTGTGGCATGACAATAGCTCACTGCAGCCTAGTACTCCTGGACTCAAGCAATTCTCCTGCATCAGCCTCCCAAAGTGCTGGGATTACAGGTGTGAGCCACCGCGCCCAGCCAATGCCAGCTCCCACTTTTTTTTTTTTTTTGGAGACAAGAGTCTTACTCTATCCCCCAGGTTGGAGTGCAGTGGTACGATCTGCTCACTGTAACCTCCGCCTCCCAGCGTCAAGCAATTCATTCTCATGCCTCAGCCTCCCAAGTAGCTGGGATTACAGGCACCTGCCACCACATCCGGATAATTTTTGTATTTTTAGTAGAGACAGGGTTTCGCCATGTTGATCAGGTTGGTCTTGAACTCCTGACCTCAGGTGATCCACCCACCTCAGTCTCCCAAAGTGCTGAGATTACAGGCATGAGTTACCACGTCCGGCCTGTGCCCCCAACATTTTTGAGCAGGAAAAAGGAATCAACTTTAAGCATGGTGAGAGGAACAAAGTCCAAGAGGTGACATTAGGGACAAATGGACATAACAACATTGATGAGTACTGACCCAAGAAAAAAACCTCACCATAATTCACAAGGCTTCTAGATATAAAGATGATTGCTTATCTTACCCGTGTGATAAGAAGTAGATGGGACAGGATAATGTGGCAGGAGTGTTAAAGGGTTTCAGTTTGACTTTGTATTAGAAGTCAAAGGAAATTTCCTATGGAAACACAGAACAAATATACTGGCCTAGAAAGAAGGGCAATTTCTTAACCTTCATTAATCTGAGAATACCGACTACTTACAATACGCGTGGTGTTGTGGCCACAGAGACAAGGCAAAGAGGAGTCAGAGGGCTGAAATGGTCGTTGGCCTCTAAACGGGGGAAATAACTTTCCTAATATCATTACTACAAGGCTTAGTGCCATTATGTGCAGGAGGAATTCAAAAGAAAAGCGCAACTTTAGTTGAAGTGATCAGAAAAGTTTTGTGGAAGATTTTATGAAAGGAGCTTGATAGGTGGAGATGGAAACAGGGCATTCCAGGAGAGTATATGGTGTGAACAAGACATGAAAGAACACAGTCCCCAGGGCAGTAAACAATTCATTTTTCCAAAGAGTCCTGGAAAGGTAAAATGAGGCCAGACTGAAGAAACTGAAAATAGCCTAAAAGCCTACTTAAGGTGGTGTACTTTATAAATCAGTAATGGGGATCGGTGGATTAATGTTGCTTCCTGTTACTTTTCTGAGATTCTCTCCTACCTGCAGGCAAAGTCTTGACCACTGAGAATAGGCTTTCAGATTCTACTCTACAATTAGGTATAGTTTTGTGGAGGTCTACCCTAACATGGGCCTTCACAGGTAACATCGGTTTTTATGACTGATTTCCCACGTGCAAATTACAATATGGGTACATAAAAGTTACTCCTGGAGTAAATACATTTAGTGGCTGCAAGCCGGAACCCCGACATTGCAATCTGTTTAGCACCACCCTAAATTCCTGGCAGTATACAGATACTATACAACCTCAGGAACCGAAGTTGCACCATGGTGCCCTACCCAACTACTAGCAAAACAGAAAAGCAGTGAACAGACCCCACTATTACTTCATTTCAGAAAAGAACCAGCCATTATAATCTTCACTTGTTTTGAAGACCGCAGCCTATGTATTCTCAGCTGTATTTTCTAGCCTGTCTTCTAAATTACTTGAGGGAAGTACTATGGTTAATCTAGTAAAGAACCACGGCCTCCTGGTGCTCCTCTGACATGTGAAATGGTGTAAACTGAAATTGGCCTTGTCAGTTTCCCATTCTCCCACGGAGCACCAGAAACTGAGGGAAAACACTTATCTATTTTCTTAAAATCGAAGGCTTGAAGACCAAAATTCTCAAATAGAAGATAGTATACATCAATCCTAGGTATCTCAGCTAATGAAATTTCATTTTCCCCCAAAGTAGCTTCGATTCTGCCCCGCATTTCAGCCTTCAGGATTACCTTAACCCTGCAGAGCGATCACCAACCTCCCTTCCCACCCCATCAAAGTGAGGGCACTGTCACGACTTGGCTTGCCAAAGATTGTTGGTGGAGGAACCTTTGGGCTTCCCTGTCACCCAGTGCGGCTGTTCCCCGCTGAGAGGCGGTTCGCGACCTAGGCCCGCAGCACTCCCTGTCCACGCGCGGCGGCCTCGGGGCCAGGCTTAGCTCTGGCTGTCTGGTCCCGATCCGGGGAACCCATGCATCTCCACCCCGTGGGGCTAAAGGCGCAGCACTCACAAGACTGCCGGGAGTCGGGGGACAGCCGGGGACGAGCGCCCACTGCACCTAGGCCTCTTCGGAGGCGGCGCGCAGTGGGAGGGGCCGGAAATGTTTACAACCTCGACCGGCTGGACGCTGGGAGGCCGGGCGGCTCCTGGGCTGGGGCCCGGGACCCTTGGCACGTCGGAGCGGGTTCCCCCAACGGCTATCTCCTCCCCAGGCCTGGGTCGGGGCCCCCGGGGTCCCCGCG
>NW_012123043.1:5728023-5736517 GCF_000951035.1 Colobus angolensis palliatus
CGCCCCGCCTTCCCTGCCGCCTGCCCACCTCCCCGCTGCGGCCAGGTAACCTCCACCCGCCGCGGGCTTGCGGTCGCTCGTTCGATTCCACAGTCCACCTCGTTCCACCTCGTTATCGCAGCCTGAAGTGCGTGATGGAGAAGGAATTTCAGAGAATGAGGCGGAACGTCGGGAGGGAACACTGAATTTCCTACCATACACCTAGTCTCATCTCCTCTGTCCCCAAGGCTAGTCGTTTCATCTCTGAAACACTTCTTAATCCCTTCTTCAACTGTATGGTCCCTCCCTCCCACAAACTACTGAGCGCCTACCATGTGGCAGGCCCTGGGCTAGACCTCAGTCTGCCTCCTGTTATTTTCTTGTCAGAGAGCGGAATTGTTTCTAACCACTCTTGCTGATGAACCCGTGCCCCCGCTCCTGCTTCTACAGGCACCCAGAGTACAGATCGGGGAGACGACATAGGGTATAGTACAGCCCTTGTCTGAACCACACAACACAGAAGGGGATTTCAGGGTCTGGCCATTTTCTCATTTCTCCCAAGAATGAAATAGTATTATTTTATTCCCACTTTTCAGATGATGTAACTATCATTTGGAGGAGTTCAGTAATGTGCTCAAGGTCACAGACTGGCCAGGGACAGAAGCTTGGCTCTATGAGCCCATGCTCTGGAGCCCCAGACACAGCAATACACAGTTGCTGAAAAGCAGAAAAGCAATGTCGATCTTCCTCTTGTGAGCGAACCTTCAACTCACAGGATTATTTTAAGGATTAAATAATGTGATGTAGATAGAGTACTTGGCACAGTACCTCGATATAGCTGTTAACTCAAAAAAAGTTTTAATTTTTTTTTTAGGGACAGGTTCTCACTGTCACCTAGGCTGGAGTGCAGCAGTGCAATCATCAGATCATAGCTCACTGTGCAAGTAGTGCCATTCTAGAGGCAGAGAAAGTGACTCATTGTAATCTGATATAGGTGCCTCAGGGACGTAGGATTAATTCTCTTGGTCCTGGTTAAAAGCATGGGCTCTGGAGTCACATAGAGCCATGCTTCTGTCCCAGGCCAGTCTATGATCTGGAGCACATTACTAAATCCCTCCAAATGATAATTACCTCATCTGAAAAATGGGAATAAAATAATACTATTTCACTGGGTCTTTTGTCAGGATTGAGTGAGATAATTCATGCAGGTTCTTATGATGAGGCCTGGTCAATGGTAAGTGCTTTCTAAATGTTAGCTATTACCGTGTTGCCCTTTGTATAAAACCCTCAGAAACTTCCCACTGTCCAAAGGATTGAGTCCAGGTTTCTTCAGCGTAGTGTTGCAAGGCTCTTTGTGAGCTGGCTGTAACCTCTAAGGCCTCATCCTTCTCCATTTTCCCTCTGGCATGTTGGGCCTTGGTGAACTAGTTCTTTAAAGTGAACTTCTCTTTCATTCCTCCAGGCTGTTGCACATGCTGATCCTTCTGTTGGACTGCCCTTCTCATTGTCTGCTGCAAGATGCCAGCAGATTACAATGCCCACTTCTAGGTTTGAGTTTGGCCTCAGACAATCCTAAATTCACATTTAGGCTCTGCCAGCCACTTACCAGCTGTATGACCTTTGGCAAAGTATTAATCTTCAACTCACATGATTATCATAAAGATTAAATTATGTGATGTAGATCGAGTACTTAGCACAGTACCTGGTACATGGCTCAAAATATTTTTGTATTTTTAGGGACAGGCTCTCACTCTGTCACCTAGGCTGGAGTACAGTGGTGCGATCATAAGATCATAGCTCACTGCAGCCTTGAACTCCTGGGCTTCATAGGATCCTCTCACCTTAGCCTCCCAAGTAGCTGGGCTACAGATTCGTGCCACCATGCCCAGTTAATTTTTTATTTTAATTTTTTATTTTTGTAGAGATAGGGTCTCACTATGTTGCCCAGGCTGTCAAAAATGTTAACTCTCCCCTTCCTCCCTTTCTGAATCTTTCTCAACCTCTTCCTGCTTTGTATGTACCTCTGCTATGGTATTAGTCACACTGTGTTATAATTATTTGTCACTTGTCTATCTTAGACTGTGAGTTCTTTGGGGGTCTAAGACCAGTCTTGGTCACACTTGTATCCTCAGGGCTTAGCACATGACAGATCCTTAATAAACGTTTGTATGTTGAGTGGATGAGGCAAAAACCCATGCAAGACAAGGAATGGTGATCTTCCACGTGGGAAATTCTCTTTACAAGCCTGCTTCACTGTCTGAGCCCAACATTCCTAAGCAAGATTTTCCTTCCTGGAGGTGAGGTGGCTGAGACTGTGTTACAGAGCACAGTGCATACACATATTAGCTGATCAAGAAATGCTGGATGGCACACCATCAACAGAATTTAGTGAAGGCTCTGCCTTAGGGAGGGGTGAATTCTGAGGGTCCTAAAAACCTTTCTCTCAGAAGCCCCAGAAACAGCAATAAACAGTTGCTGAAAAGCAGAAAAGCAATGTTGACCTTCATTCTGAGCCCACCACATTGTTTTGTTGCAATGAAAGTAACAAAGAAGAATCTAGAGAGGGTGCCCTAGTCCTGCCCTGGGAAAGGGAGTAGATTGGGTCATGCTCTCATAGCAGAGGAGAAGGGCGCTCAGGACAGATGGGCCTGGGGGAGGCCAACTCTATCCGGGCATCAACAAGTCTGGCCAGGGCTGGTGATGTCAGGTTACTTTTTAAAGAAGGCTCCTCTTCCAAACAGAAAGGCAACACTTTGATTTGTATGCCAGGTTCCCTGAAGGATAAATATGGTGAAGGATGGGCCAAGAGAAGGAGCAAGGGGAAGAGTAGCATATCAAGGGAACACTGTGAGGAGCAGGTGGGCTCAAAAATGTCCCCTCTAATGTGTGTTCTCCTTCCCCCACCTTGAGAGCCTCCAGGAAGAAGCAGAGCTTTGCCTCTGCTGAGACAGCTGCTGAGATGATCACTGAGTCTGCTGGCAGCTAATATTTCAGCACATGGTACAACTTCTCAAAGTTTCTTTGGAACACCTGGGAGAGTTCCATGCTGGCAAACCCTTCCTCCCTAGGTCCTCAGGGATTTGGAAACAAGGACCCCAGACACCACAACCCTTTCAATATCACACAGGGGCCTCAGCCCCATTTATTTGCACAGCCAGGGGTTCCTGCCACAAACAGCAGTTTTCGATTATCAGTAGCTGTTTCCCTCTAGCCTGGGCAGGGGCTGAGAGAGACACACACGGAAATGTGATATTTCAGACTCCTTTGAGATCTGAAGAAACCATTTCCTCCTTTCTTGCCATCTCCATAAGATACCTCTGGAAGTATGCTCAACTTATACTCACATGTACAGATTTGCCCATAGGTTAAATAGTGAAGGTTAAGTAAAACCCATTGCACAGACTGTTCCTTTCATCACAGACTCTAAGAAGGTGAGACTAAGATGCTATCAAGGAACTAGCCAATCTTGGACCAAGCGTACATGCTCCCTTCTTTCTTACTCCATGGAAGAGACTGCTCCATGGGCCTCTTCTGGACCTTTTGCCACGGGGAGATTTAGGAGGCCTTCCAAGGAATGACTCAGCCTTGGCCCTCTTCCATGGCTACAGGAATATTGTTCCTGCAGGTACTATCCAGATTTCAGCTCTAGATGGAACGAAAATAGCTGAAACTCTCAGGAAAGGAATCTAGGGCTTATAGTGCTTGAGTACTGATGGGGAACAATGGCAGCGAACAGCACCAGGGAAGCTGGAGGATGCTCAGTAGGTAAATCGCATCTTTTGCGAGTAGCCCAGTTTGTCCAAGTTGGGATGGCAGGCCAGCTGCACCATTGGGGGTGGCCCACAAAGCAGCACCAGCACATCATCCCCTGGAGCGGGCAGGTGTTCCCGGATCATGTCGGCAGTCACAAAGCCCTTGCTGTAGGCCCAATCTGAAGTTTGGGGAGAAGAAAGTACTTAATACTCCAGATACATGCTGGCAAGCGGGTGTGGTGCCATGAAACTGGCGAGGGCCCTGAAAAGCTATGGATAAAGTGTCAAGTAGTAGCAGCAGCTGGGAATGGGTATACTAAGCCTGCCTCAGGCTAAGCCTTAGCAGCACAGCCATCCCTGTCACCCACCTGGTAAACAGGAACCCAAAGAAAAGGGACCAGGAGATCCCTGTGTCTGTGCACTCAGACTTCCGAGTCGGCAGCGTGAGGCAAGGATTTCACTGAAGCCAGAACTCACAAAGGGGCAAGGCTTTGATTTTGACGATGAGGGGTTAGTGGGATGTCCAGAAATGGGAAGGATACCTTTTGGGGGATGATCCAGAGTGAACCAGAGCTTAAAGCGATTGGGATAGCGGGCCTGCAGTTCCTCCAAGTCCTCTCGCAAGATGATATCCTTTTCTGTCTGAAATGCAAAGGGGAAGGAAAGTCTTTAGGAGTCTTCTCAGGCCCACATAAAAAGTTTTCTGCTATAACAACTTTTTTACTAAGAAAAAGAATGTTAAGGGAATGCAAAAGTTCTAGGAAATAAGCAAGACTTGCAGTGCTTTTAGGGAGTTAGGATAAGGAGAAGAGGGGAACAGCCTTTATCTACATATTATGAAGGAATAAAGATGAATATCTAACCAAGAAGATCTAAGTTTCTGTGCTCCAGACTAGATGCCTTAAAAGTTTTCTTCTTTCCTTGGGGGCCAGCGAAGGAATGTGATTCAGTGCTCTGTCCTTTCTCCTCCTTATTAAAAGAGGACCCTGTACCTTACAGAGGGGACCTTGGGCAGAAGCTAAAACAGGGCACTGGGCCAGTTCTGCCCATCCATACCGTGTCTCTTAGCCCTACCCACACAGCAACTTTGAAGTCTTAGGGTGGAGGAAAGCAAACCAACCTGGTTGGCAAAAAGCAGAAAGCACTGGGTTGGATCTTCAGGGACTTTGAGGATGGCCCGGATCAGCTGTAGCATTGGGGTGATTCCTGCATGAAGATACCCCACAATGAAACGTACTGGCCACACTCTGCCCTGTCCTGGCTCCTTAGCTGACCAGCCGTTTCGTCTTCATTCTGCTCATTCACCACTGCACTCCATTTTCCTTTAGCATTCTCATCCTCTAAACTCCTCCTGCATATTCTCCAACATCTGCATTTCCAGGCACCCTTCAAATTCGTATGAGTTCATATTGTAGAAATCTTTCTTAGGAACCAATCTAAGACTCTTCTGAAAGTTCTTTGGAGGCTAGGACTCCAGTGTCACGGATGACTACAAGTACCTCCGGATTCAATGATGAGGGTTCTAGAACACTGTATTTGCAGAGGTTAAGTGCATGTACTTAGGCATTAGGTAGAGCCAGATACTAATTTTGCTCTAGGCCATTACAAGTGAAATAACCCTGTTGAAATCATTTAGCCTCTCTGGACCTCCATTGTCTCTCTGTAAAAGGGAAAGGCTAGTACCTACTTCATAGATACATATACACGTGTCTACTTTATGTGTCTAATATATAGTAGTGTATTAGACTACACAGTGTCTAATACATGGTAGTGTCCAATGTTAATTTTCTTTCTTCCTAGCTAGTCATTCCTAGCTGCTTCTCTCTTCTCTCACCTAAAAACTATTAGATCCATTCAATATGAGGAAAGCCCATTTAATTTGTTTCTCTAATTCCATCAGTTAAAATAATTTTTTGGTTTCTACCTGGTTATGATTTTGTTTTTCATATGCTAGGGAGCTCTAAGCATTGCTGGAAATCCCCTGATGAACAGCTTGGCTATGATTACCAGTCTTCAGAGGGTCACCTAGGAATTTGCATGGCAACAGGCAACAATAGTGGGAGAGAAAGGCTCTCAGTGTAATGCACCTGTCCCGCCGGCAATCATTCCCAGTTTCTTCGCCACTCGGGGTTCTGGTGGAGATTTCTTGTTGGGCTGAATGTTAAAATGCCCTGAGAAGTCAAGTGAAGAGAGCAGTGGAAGAATAAAGTCAATACAGCGAACTTAGAAAACAAATGCAGAGTTGAAAATATGCCCGAGGCCAGTTGAGCAGCTGCTATGACATCTGATCCTGGAGCTTGGGTGGAAGTTTGACTTGAGCCAGCCCTGACAATAATATACTTGAGGAACAATGGGGCCAGGGCTATCTGTGAGTCAGTTCAGGGCCACACAGCATTATCAACTGCTTCTGGCAAAGTGTCCCTCCCTGGTGAAGGAGACAGGCATGAAGCCAGGTGTGAATCTATTTTCCGAAGTGACACACAGCAGCTCCAGGGACTTGCTAATGCACCCAGCTGTTCCCATGGGAAGGGCTGAAAGCTATCTCTGGCTCTCTCCACAGCTCACCCCGGGGGGCAAATTTTTGAAGGAGGGGAAGAGGGGCACATGTTTGCTTTAGTAATCTCCACAGCTGCCATGGCTAGGGAATTCAAGTGGAGGAGGAACTGCTTCCTGTGGCAAATGGGGCTGAGAAACATGACTTTCTGTCGTATCAGTGCTATGTTTAGAAGGAAGGGCGGCCCCGGCCCTTACACACATGCACGCACATGTGTACACACAGCCATACTGTGCCAAGAGGACTATGGGAACTGATAAAGTGGGAGACAGGTTCAAGGAGAAAACAGGTCATTACCTTTTCCAGCGTAAGTGAGCAACCCGCTTGGCCCCCGAAACTCCACCACATCCCCAATCTTCAGGCTATCCAGGTACTGAGACATCTTCCCTCCCTCAGGAAATTTGGGGTGCACACCCTTCAGGTAGACCTTATAAGACAGAAAGAAAAATACCTTATTTGGAATGTCAATGGTTTCTGAGCCCAATGTTGACTAAACCTCCCGGAAGCTGGGGCAGGGATCAGATATGTGCTATCTTTTCCCCATCTACATACTTTCTTTTTTTTTTTTTTGAGTCAGAGTTTCGCTCTTGTTACCCAGGCTAGAGTGCAGTGGTGCAATCTCGGCTCACTGAAACCTCCGCCTCCTGGGTTCAAGGGAGTCTCCTGCCTCAGTATCCCGAGTAGCTCATACTTTTTTCATATCCACAAAGTACATACCATTTCCGGCTATCAGGCATGTCTTAGAAATTTCTACAAATCCCAGAAAGAATGGGTAAGCAGCCCCTGGGTCCCTTCCTAGCCCCTTACCTTGATGACAAGATCCACGTAGCCTTGATCCTCATCACTGGTGACAGGAGTGTACGGTCTGATGACCAGGCTGCCATCAATTCGGGTGGAGAGGTAGATATGTTTCCCTGGGGACCGTGCAGAGAGCTACATAAGGGCTGTCTGTGATGTGCTGCATCCCTCAAAATACTCAAAGAGATTTGAGAGAACAAGATGTCTTGCTTCCTGCTGTGGTTCCAAGGAGTTACCAGGCAGGGAAGATTCACCCCGTTGAGCCCTCAGTTGGATCTCTCATAAGCCCCCAGTTGAGGAAACGCTTATTTCCAGCGTTTCCTGCCAGTTACTGCCAGGACCTTGACAGATGAATCAAAAGGGTCTGGGCAATGGGAAAAAGTTAGTAGTGCTTGCTCAGAGGGAGTATTTAGCAAATCCTGCAGGGAAGAGGCAAGACTGTTGAGTGTTAAAGCTGGTTGGGGGCCACGGAAGCAACACCCTAGAGAGGCCCAGTGGCACCTCACAGCTTGGAGGATGCAGAGCCAAGTGGGGGAAGGCGAATGGTATGTGGAGCAAACCCGTTGAAGCAGCCTGTTTCATGAGACCCCAGGAGGGGAGTCACCTTCTGAGGATACCAGGGAAAGGAGCCCATTCCACACTTTCCTTACCCACAGGCAGCCCCAGAGTGTGGTGGGCGGTGGGCAGGGCAAAGCGGAACCTCTTGGTGTTGTGGCTCACAGTCTGGAGGGTGGAGGACACAAGTGTTTCACCAAGCGCGCCTGGCGCTGCCACGTCCCTTGGACATCCCAACCACCGTGGGTGCTGTATCCTCCATGCCAGGAGCACTCTGGTCCCCTCCTCCACCCTGCCCCTTTCTTCCCCAACTTACCGTCTTGTCTAGCAGTCGTAGCAGGTACTTTTCATTGGGGTCCAGGAGAGTGACCTGAGGCCGGCGGGACCTCCGAACCAAGTAGGAGCCCACAGCCAGACCGAGCAGAGTGACCAGCCCCACCCCCAGGGAGGCCAGCAGGACTGGGCTCTGTGGGTAGAGGAGGCAGCGTAACCGCCAGGCTGGGGAAGAGCCCTGGGCTTGGGTGGTGACCGTCCCAGGGGTGGCGATCCCGAGCTCCAGCGCGGAGGCATGCCAAGGGCAGAGGGGTAACCTGACAGGGTCCCGAGCCCAGATGTGCGGGACCGGGACCCCAGCATCCACGGTGGGCCCAGAGCCCTGCGGGGCGGGGTCGACAGCGACAGCCCCTGGTCCGGAGCTGAGTGGCCAGAACCAGATGGGGAGGGGTCCCCCAGTGGAGGACACTGAACGAGGGTCTTACCGGCTGGATCCCCATGACGGAGCACCTTTTCCTCCACCACCTAACAAGCCGACAGATCCCACAATGCGCCGCGGGGCGGGTTGGAGGGCGGGGCCGGC
>NW_012123043.1:5736897-5756921 GCF_000951035.1 Colobus angolensis palliatus
AGCCTTCCGAGTATCTGGGACTACTGGCGTGCGCCTCCACGCCCGGCTAATTTTTTAATTTTTTAATTTTTTTTATTTTTAGTACAGACCGGACTTCACCGTGTTGGTCAGGTTGGTCTCGAGCTCCAGGCCTCAAATAATATATCCACTTCGGCTTCCCAACGTGTTGGGATTACAGGCGTGAGCCATCGCGCTCGGCCCAAGATCTTTTAAGACCGCAGCTCCAGTCTCTCTTCCCAGCGAAGTGGTCCCTGCCACTTCGACCCGCTTATATCCGAACAGGATGGGAGTTCTGCCTAAGGTAGAACCACGCTAAATTGGAGGATTGGCAATCTCTTGAGTCTGCGGGTGCTGAGCGGAGAGTGTTAACGATGAACCAGAGACAGGCTCAAAGTAGAGCAGAAGGGCGTGAAGTTAATCGCTGTGTAGCCACCTTAGTTTTTCAGCCGGCTGAATTGCAGCAAGAGAAGGGAACAGCCCGGAGGAGTCTCTTACAGGAGTGAACAGTGGCATGGCAACTTCATTTCCTGGTACCTTTTGACAAAAGACTGATTTTGTTTACAGCGCCAAGCTGTCAGCCTATCAGGATCATTCAGGAGCTTCCTTTGGCTTCAAAGTCCAAGCTTCACATCCTGATTTGGGTTCTTGTGCCCTTAGGGTCAAAGAAATTGACTTTTGAGGCAGAGTGTACAGAATAAGAATCTTGCCTCTAGCACTTATTGGCTCTGTGACCTTAGATAGCTTACTCAACCTTAGTTTCTTCATCTACAGATGGATATGTATTATCTACAGACAGATAGTATCTAGTTCATAGCCTTGGTGTGAGGCTTCAATTGACATATGCTAACGTGCTTAATGTAGTGCCTGTCATAAAGGAAAATATTCAACAGATGGCGGTTACTATTATAACTTAAAAGACAGCACAGAGGGTCAGCTAGGGTTTTAGGAATGAGCTCTGTCTGGGGCACAAGCATGGGACAGGAGGCGGCAGGAAAAGACATCAGGAGCCGCTGGAGCTACAGATTTCCTAAGATGACCATTCTTTCTTATACACGAGTTTCTCAACTAGAATGACATTTGCTCTTTGATGTGCAGTGATGGATGAGATCTCTGCAGATGTCAGTGTCAACATCTTAAACTAATACCATCAGGGTAGCAGGGACATTGGAGCCCCCAGTTTTAAGTTGTATTTGGTGAACTCTGTGAATAATCCAAGAGATACTTAGTTTTCCTTTTCCTCTGCACTGGCTGAAAATGTTCCTAAGACCCCAGTACACGTTCCTCTGAATTTTGGAAGCAGCCTGCACACTGACTTGAGGGAAGTGAGTGCACCAGCGCATGGTGATGTGCCAATCCATGCAGAGAGGGCTGAAAAGGGGAAGGAAGAGACCCTTCCTCTTTTCTGTTCTGAGAGAATGAGGCGATTATGTTTCGGTGCTTCTGACACACCCACTGCTGGTTTGGTTAAGAAACCACACTACTGATCCTTGCTACTGCCCTGCTCTGGCTAAAGAGGTTCTAGGCCTTCCTCCCTCTAGTGGATAGATGTGGCAAGAGGCGGAGGTATGGAACCAAAGGAGAGCATAACTACTACTCGGGCTTCTCTCAGTGATTGCATTTTCTGAACCCCAAAGTGACACATTCTAACAAGTATGAGTGCATCACTGGGAACCACAGGACAGAATGGTTGGGTATGGGCTTATCCTGGAAACTAAGTGTCAGACTCAGTAATTGTGGGAAAGCTCCTTTGTTCCTGAAAATGAATGCTGCAGGAGTGGTGGGAAGGGGCTGCTGCCTTGAGTAGGATAGAGATGGGACCAGATGATCTGTAGGTCTTCCTGTCTCAGATTCTGTGGAGAATTCCCCTCCACCATGACTCACGGTAGTCTTTCATTACTCCTTGTTTGGAGGAAAAGATAGGCATTTCTGAATTTTTATTTAACCCAGTCTTTTAAGTTTAGGATTTCCTACTGGGTATACAATAAAGAATAGAAGAGACTGGGTTCACTCCTGTAATTCCATCACTTTGGGAGGCTGGGGAAGATGGATCACTTGAGCCCAGGAGTTTGAGACCAGCCTGGGCAACATGGCAAAATCCTGTCTTTACAAAAACACAAAAATCAGCCGAGTGTGATGGCACTGGCCTGTAGTCCTAGATACTAAGGAGGCTGAGGTGGGGGGATCACTTGAGCCTGGGAGATCAACGCTGCAGTGAGCCATGATTGTGCCACTGCACTCCAGCCTGGGCAATAGAGCAAGACCCTGTTTCCAAAAAAAAAAAAAAAAAAGAATATAATATAATGTAGTGTGAGGGGGAAGTAGAATTTTAAACCTGGGTTTTATAATTCTGAATTAGGATGTAAAACACAGTGGCCCTTTTTAGATAAAATATCCAGAAAGAAGCCTGGAAGAAGACTTGCTCATACAGAGGAGATGGCATGGAGGAATCAGACCAGGAGATGTAATAATGACAAAAAAATTAACATTTATTGAACATGCACAATATAGCAAGAACTGGGTAAATTGCTTTTCACATATTCTGACAACATCCATTTAATCCTGACAACAACTGTGAGATAGATATTATCATTAGTAGTCTCATTTTATGGAGTGGGGGGAAGCTGAAGTTTAGGACAAATAAGTAACTTGCCCAAGATCACCTACTAAATGGCGAACTCAGACTACATACCAGGCAGCTTGATGTTGAAAACTAACAACCCCACACCCCTTTTTGAACTTTTTTTTTTTTTGAGTCGGAGTCTCGCTCCGTCACCTAGGCTAGAGTGCAGTGGCGTGATCTCAGGTCACTGCAACCTCTGCCTCTCAGGTTCAAGCGAGTCTCCTGCCTCAGCCTCTTGAGTAGCTGGAATTACAGGCACGCGCCACCATGCCCAGCTAATTTTTGTACTTTTAGTAGAGACGGGATTTCACTATGTTGGCCAGGCTGGTCTCAAACTCCTGACCTTGTGATCCGCCTGCCTCGGCCTCCCAAAGTGCTGGGATTACAGGCGTAAGCCACCGTGCCTGGCTGAACTTTTTAGTATGGAAACTATCAAACATATACAAAAGTAGACAGAACAATATAATAAAGCCCCATGTACCCATTACCCTCTTCAACAATTACTAAATCATGGTCAGGTTTCTTTCATTTCTTCCCCAGTCCGTTCCTTCCTCTAGTATTATTTTTAAGCAAATCCCATACTTTATATAACTTTGTCCTTAAATATTTTAGTGTGTATCTTTAAAAGATAAGGACTTAAAAATAAAAATAACCATAATGCCATTATCACATGTAAAATAATTAACAACAATTACTTAGTTTCATCAGATAGCTAGTCAGTATTCAAAGTTCCAGTTGTCTCTTTTTTTTTTTTTTTTTGAGATGGAGTCTCACTCTGTCACGCAGGCTGGAGTGCAGTGGCATGATCTTGGCTCACTGCAAGCTCTGCCTCCCAGGTTCAAGCAAGTCTCCTGCCTCAGCCTCCCAAGTACCTGGGATTATAGGTGCCTGCCATGGCGCCCGCCACAGCACCCGGCTACTTTTTGTATTTTTAGTTTCACCATCTTGGCCAGGCTGGTCTTGAACTCCTGACCTTGTGATTCACCTGCCTTGGCCTCCCGAAGTGCTGGAATTACAGACGTGAGTCACCGCACCTGGCCCCAGCTGTCTCATTTTAAATTTGTAATTGTCATACATTAAAATAGACTCTTGAGCATACAGTTCTATGAATTCTAGAACATATATAGATTTGTGTCACCACTATAATCAGGATATAGACTAGTTTGATCACCCCGCAAAACTCCCATATGCTATCCCTTTATGGCCACATCCTCCCCTTACCTTTAACTCCTGGTTATCGCTGATGTGTTCCCTGTCAATACACTTTTGCCTCTTCATGAATGTCACATAAATGAAGTCTATACAGTGTGTAAGCTTTTGAGTGGATTTCTTTCACTCAGCATAGCTTGAGATTCATCCAAGTTATCATTCATATTTATGGTTCATTCTTTTTATTGCTAGTAGTATTCCGTTGTATGGATGTATCATAGTTTGTTTATCCATTCATCAGCTGAAGGGCGTCTGAGTTGTTTCCAATTTTTGGTGGATGATTGAAACTGCTTTAAACATTCATGTGCAGATTTCCATGTGAACCTAGTTTTGATTTCTCTGAAATATCCACAAGTGTGATTTCTGGATCACATGGAAGGTGTCTATTTAACTTTATGAAAAGCTGCCAAACTGTTTTTCAAGGTGATTTTACCATTTTGCATTCCCACTAGCAACGGATGAGAATTCCAATTGCTTTGGCATTTTCATTAGCACTTGGTATTGTCAGCACTTTTGATTTTGGCCATTCTAACAGGCATGAAGAGGTATCTCATTGTGATTTTACTTTTTTTGCTTTTTTCAGATAGAGTCTCCTCTGTCACCCAGGCTGGAGTACAGTGGTATGATCACAGCTCACTGCAGCTTCAACTTCCCCGGCTCCAGCGATTCTCCTACCTGAGCCTTCCTGAGTAGCTGAGAACGTAGGCATGTGCCACCACTCCTGGCTAATTTTTAAAACTTTTTTTGTAGATATGAGCTTTCACTTTATTGCCCAGGCTGGTTTTGAACTCCTGGGCTCAAATGATCCTCCCGCCTTGGCCTCCTAGAGTTTTGGGATTACAGACATGAACCACCATGCGGTCCTTATTATGATTTTAATTTGCATTTATCTAATGGCTGATGATAATAAACATGTTCTTATTTGCCATCTATATATTATCTTTGGTGAAGTGTCTATTCAAGTATTTTGTCCATTTTTAATTGGATTGTTTTCTTCCACTTGAGTTGTGAGAGTTCTTTTTTTTTTTTTTCTTGAGACAGAGTTTCGCTCTTGTCGCCAGGCTGGAGTGCAATGGCACGGTCTCGGCTCACTGCAACCTCTGCCTCCAGGGTTCAAGTGATTCTCCGGCCTCAGCCCCCCAAGAAGCTGGAATTACAGGCACCTGCCACCTTGCCCAGCTAATTTTTGAATTTTTAATAGAGTCGGGGGTTTCACCATGCTGGCCAGGCTGGTCTCGAACTCTTGACCTGAAGTGATCCGCCCATTTCGGCCTCCCAAAGTGCCAGGATTACAGGGATGAACCACTGCGCCCGGCTGAGAGTTCTTTATATATTCTGAGTACAAAACTCCTTGTTGGATATTGTGAATACTTTATTTCAGCCTGTGGCTTGTCTTTCCATTGTCTTAAAGTGTCTTTTGCACTGAGAAGGTTTTAAATTTTGTTGAATTTCAATTTATCAATTTTTTTTTTTTTTTTTTAAGATGAAGTCTCACTCTGTTGCCCAAGCTGGAGTGCAGTGGAACAATCTCGGCTCACTGCAACCTCCAACTCCCGGGTTCAAGTGATTCTCTTTCCTCAGCCTCCTGAGTAGCTGGGACTACAGGCGCGCTCCACCATGCCCAGCTAATTTTTGTATTTTTAGTGGAGATAGGGTTTCACTATGTTGGCCAGGCTGATCCAATTTATCAATTCTTTAAATGCAGCATGCTTTTGGGTGTCATATCTGAGAACACTTTGCCTAACCCCAAGTTACAAAGATTTTATCCTATGTTTTCTTCTAAAAGTTTTATAGCTTTGTGGTTTACATTTCTATCCATAATCTATTTTGAATTTTATTTTGCATGAAGTATAAGGTTTAGGTTATGGTTTGTTAATTTTTGTATACAGATGTTGTTTTGTTCCAGCTTCTTTTGTAGAAAAGACTATCCTTTCTCCATTGAGCTGCTTTTGCACCCTCCTCAAAAATCAGTTGGTATGTTTTTGTGGGTCTATTTATGATTTCTGTATTCTGTTATATTGAACTATGTGTCTGTCCCCTCAAGAATATCACACTGTCTTGATTCCTGCAGCTTTATAGTAAGTCCTGAAATCAGATAGTGTGATTCCTCCAACTTTATTCTTCTTTTCCGACATTGTTTTAACTATTCTGGTTCTTTGCCTTTCCATATAAATTAGATTAGCTTGTCTATACCTCCAAAAGAATTCTGCTGGGATTTCAATTGGAATTGTGTTAACTCTATACATCAATATGGAAGAGAATGAGATCTTTATTATGTTAAGTTTTCAAATCCATGAATATAATGTCTCCATTTCTTTTTTTTTTTTTTTTTTGAGACGGAGTCTCGCTCTGTCGCCCAGGCTGGAGTGCAGTGGCCGGATCTCAGCTCACTGCAAGCTCCGCCTCCCAGGTTTACGCCATTCTCCTGCCTCAGCCTCCCGAGTAGCTGGGACTACAGGCGCCTGCCACCTCGCCCGGCTAGTTTTTTGTATTTTTTAGTAGAGACGGGGTTTCACTGTGTTAGCCAGGATGGTCTCGATCTCCTGACCTCGTGATCCGCCCGTCTCGGCCTCCCAAAGTGCTGGGATTACAGGCTTGAGCCACCGCGCCCGGCCGATGTCTCCATTTCTTTAGGTCTTTTAAAATTTCTTTCATTAGTATTTAATACTTTCCAACATACACATTATGTATATGTTTTGTTAAGATTTATACTTAAGTTTTGGCACAACATTTAGTTATAAACAATAAGAAACTTGAAGAAAATTGCTGACATTTAGTTATAAACAATAAGAAACTTGAAGAAAATTGCTGGATATAAGATGAAGCTAAAATAGAATGAAATCCATTTCACCATAATTATTAAATATACACTAATAGTTTAATATGCTAATATCAACAGAAAATACAAAGTACCTAGGAAATAAAAATAACAAAGGAGGTACAGGACTCTCATGAGAAAATTATCAAATATCTTTAAATGACATATAAAGAAGTCTTCCCATTTCAGTGGATGGCAACTCCATCCTTCCAGTAGTTTGGACAAAAACTTTGCAGTTATCCTTACTCCTTTTCTCAATGCTTACAACCAATTTTCAGAAAATCCTTTTGGTTTCATCTTCAAAATATATTCAACATTTGGCTGTTTTCACCGCTTCCATTGCCACCACTCTGGTCTAAACCACCATCTTTTCTTGCCTGGATTCCTGCAGAAGCGTCCTCATTGGCCCTGTTTCCATCCTTGTTCCTCTATAATCTAGTCTCTACATAGTAGGCAGAGTATTACTTTTATAACTTCAGCCAGATCATGCCAAACCCTTCACTCGAAACCCTGCAATTCTTCTGCTTCACACTTGTTTATCTTCATTGTCTCTCTCCCGCTTTAGTATGTAAGCTCCATGAGGGTTGCAAACTTGGTCTGTTTACCAATGAACCTCAAGTGGCTAGGATAATGCAAATAATAAAAAAGGCAATTATTTGTTCTAGGAAAAAAATTACACACAAACTATAATCACAGAGCGCTACTGTTTAATCAAGAGGTTAAACAATTCCCAAGCACAGTGAAGCTTCTAGGCTGACTTGCCACATCTCCATAAATCCAGTCAGTCAGGAAACAGTGGGCCCTTGAGTACCCATGACACAGCAGGCAGCATGGGCTTAACAGTTCCCCTTTCCCTGAAAGTTCCAAGAGGGAACTTGGTGAACTGTAGCAATGTTGAGTGGGCCTGGGTGGATGCTGAGCACACAGTGGATCTGTCTCACAGCTGAGAAATGCTAAGCTTAGGAAACCCCCAGTCTTATAAGGGGACCGCTAGCAAGCCTGCCCAATCTTTGCCCCACAGGGAGACATTATCTTTATTTTTCTGGTTAGCAAAGAAATATCTGGGGAGGGAGAAGTGGGGAGATCTTACTATCCCTTAATATGGCTGGAGAACCATGCTTCTAAATCTCTCCCAGAGGGAGTCACTGTCTTAATGAACAAATCTGCCCTCTGCCAAAGGAAGACACTACCTTTAGCTTCTAAGGCTGTTTGCTGCCCAAACATCCTGGAAAAGATAGTCTGAGATGTACAAATGCTTTGGAGAATTGTCTCACAACTACTTGTTCAGCAGTGAGTATTTTACAAAAGCATCATAATGTAAGCATTAATTTAACTATATTGAAAGAATGGGGCTGGGTGAGGTGGCTTATACCTGTAATCCCAACACTTTGGGAGGCCAAGGCAGGTGGATCACCTGAGGCCAGGAGTTCGAGACCAGCCTGGCCAACATGGTAAAACCTCGTCTCTACTAAAAATACAAAAATTAGCCAGGCGTAGTGGTGGGCGCCTGTAATCCCAGCTACTCAGGAGGCTGAGGCACGAGAATCGCTTGAACCCAGGAGGCGGAGGTTGCAGTGTGCTGAGATTGTGCCACTGCCCTCCAACCTGGGTGACAAAGTGAGACTCTGTCTCAAAAAAAAAAAAAAAAAGAAAAAGAAATAAGAAAGAAAGAAAGAAAGAATGGGAGAAAGATGAATGCATACTTGTTGAGTTGGATAAAAGGACATGTCCTAACATGACAAGGAATTGTCTATAAAACAAACATTTAAAAATGGCAGTGTAAGTATATTATTTAGAAAGATGGATGCAACTCTAGAGGAAATAGTAGAAAGCCTTATAGTTATGTTTAGGGAACAGAACTAGGGAAAAGGGAGGTGGGGCTGTTTTTCTCTTTCTCTCCCCTTCCTCCTTTTCTTCCTTCCTCCCCTCCTGCCCTCCTTCCCCTCCTCCCCTCCTTCCCTTCCTTCCTTCCTTCCTTTTATTTTTCCTTTCTTTCTTTCCTTTCTGTCTTTCTACAGAGTTTCGCTCTTGTTGCCCGGGCTGGAGTGCAGTGGTGTGATGTCGGCTCACTGCAACCTCTGCCTCCAGGGTTCAAGCAATTCTCCTGCCTCAGCCTCCTGAGTGGCTGGGATTACAGGCATGTACCACCACACCCAGCTAATTTTGTATTTTTAGTAGAGATGGAGTTTCTCCATGCTAGTCAGGCTGGTCTCTAGCTCCTGACCTCAGGTGATCCGCCTGCCTTGGCCTCCCAAAGTGTTGGGATTACAGGCATGAGCCACCATGCCCAGCTGGGGCTGTTTTTCATTATAATCCTTTTGTTGATAATTTTTTTAAAATCTCCAATGATCTGTGATCATGCCTTATTGAACCTGACTGATCAGCAGCCTTTGATCCAGCTGATTATTACCTACTTTTGAAGCACTGTCTTTACAGCACACTCAATTGGTTTTCCTCCTACCTCTGTATCTACCCTTTCCCACTCTCTTTTCTTGGTCCCCCTTCATCTGCTCTACCTCTTGATGATGAAAGGATCCAGGGCTTGGTCCTGGCCAATCTCATGGCTTTATATGGTGACAAATCTCAAATTGTGCAACCAGGAAGTCATTAGAAATCGTGACAATAACAAGTTTGGTTGAGTGGTAGAGGTAAAATCTTGGTTGGAGGGAGTCAGAGAGAGAAGTTCATAGATTTATAAAATATAGGTATAATCCTTTCAAGGATTCAGATTATTTTTACACTATAAATCCCAAGTGCTTATATTGACCAAACACAAATCTAAATGTAAAGACTTTACATTCATGAATTTTCCCTTATAAATATTTTTCCAGACATGTTTTATATACCATGACTTATTCGTTGAACTAGTGGTTTTGCCTTTTGTGGTGGAAAGAATTTCTTTTGATCCATCTGCTGTTTGAAGAATCTATTCTCTCCTTGCATCATTTTGACACTCTCTGCTTTTAGGACAACTGTTTAAATGTGGTCTCACCCTGTCACAGAAGCTATTGCTGATTTATCAAAGAGCAGGGTTTCTCAACCCTGGGGCTATTCACATTTTAGACTGGTCAATTCTTTGTTGTCAAGGGCTGTTCTGCCCATCATAGTTTGCTTAGCAGTATGAACTAAAAGTATCCAAGACAGGTCTCAACCAACTCAGAAAGTTTTTTTTGTCAAGGTTAGGGATGCACCTGTGACACAGCCTCAGGAGGTCCTGACTACGTGTTCCAAGGTGGTCAGAGCACAGCTTGGGTTTATACGTTTTAGGGAGACATAAGACATCAATCAACACATGTAAGGTGTACTTTGGTTTGGTCCAGAAAGGCAGGACAACTTGAAGCAGGGGTTTCCAAGTCATAGGTAGATAAGAGACAAATGGTTGCATTATTTTGAGTCTTCCATCAGCCTTTCACTGAATATGCAATTTACATGTGAGGTGGGGGTAGAGGAATGATCACTTATGCCTTAGTTTGGCTCAGTGAATCTGCATTTTTACGTAAACAAGAAGTCAGAGGGATACATCAGATATGCATTTGTCTCAGGTGAGCAGGATGACTTTGAGTTCTTTGTCCCGCATCTTTGAAAAGAAGCTATCAATTTACATTGCCAAGGTGAAATTCAACAGAACTGTTTTAGGGTAAAGATCCTGAGGCCCACAAGGAATTTCCTTCCGGGCAAATTGTGAGGAAGGTATATAGCTTCAAAAAACAAAAATATTTGTAGCTATCTTATTTAGGAATAAAATGGGAGGTAGGGCTGGGCACGGTGGCTCATGCCTATAATCCCAGCACTTAGGGAGGCCGAGGCGGGTGGATTGCCTGAGGTCAGGAGTTTGAGACCAGCCTGGCCAACATGGTGAAACTCTGTCTCTACTGAAAATAGAAAAATTAGCTGGGCTTGGTGGTGGGGACCTGTAATCCCAACTACCTGGGAGGCAGAAGCAGAAGAATTGCTTAAACCTAGAGGGCAGATGTTGCAGTGAGCCGGGATCGTGCCACTGCACTCCAGCCTGGGCAACAAGAGGGAAAACTCTGTCTCAAAAAAAAAAAAAAAAAAAAGGGAGGGAGGCAGTTTTGTCTGATTGACACAGTTCCCAGCTTGACTTTTCCTTTTGGCTTAGTGATTTTGGGGTCCTGAGATTTATTCTCCTTTCACAGCGGCATCCCCAGCTATTGCACTAGATGTCGACAGTATCCTCTAGCTGTGACAACCAAAAATATCTCCAGACATTGCTGAATGTTCCCTGGGAGGAAAATTGCTCCTGATTGAGAACTACAGTTAAAAAGAGGACCCTGGAGGCCGGGCGCGATGGCTCAAGCCTGTAATCCCAGCACTTTGGGAGGCCGAGACGGGCGGATCACGAGGTCAGGAGATCGAGACCATCCTGGCTAACACGGTGAAACCCCGTCTCTACTAAAAAATACAAAAAAACTAGCCGGGCGACGTGGCGGGCGCCTGTAGTCCCAGCTACTCGGGAGGCTGAGGCAGGAGAATGGCGTGAACCTCGGAGGCGGAGCTTGCAGTGAGCTGAGATCCGGCCACTGCACTCCAGCTTGGGTGATAGCGAGACTCCGTCTCAAAAAAAAAAAAAAAGAGGACCCTGGAACAATGGAATGCAGGGAGGCTGGGAAGAAGGTATATGCAGGGCGTGGGTAGAGTGGAACTAGGGAAGCAAAATCAAACAATTCTTGGTGGTCTCATTTTATTTTTGCTTTTGCTCTGTTCTTTGCCACTCTTTGTTGTTTAAAACAGCCCAAGTTTCAGCATCTGTTTTTCAGCATCTGCTATACTTCTTGCACGTCTTTCCTGCCATGGTAGCGGCTGGAGTGAGAAGCCAATATCTGGAGGGAATTAGTGCCTTCCATGGGCACAGAAAGAGCCCTGGAAATAACTGAGAATGATTCTTTCTTTCTTTCTTTTTTCTAATTGTTTCTTTAATCTTTGTTTTCCTGCCCACTACCCCTCATTATGAGTGGTGCTGTGCCTTGATCAGTCTTTGCTAAGGACATGGTCTGAATCAAGTCCAAGTTCTCCATGCCTCTTTGAGCCTTGAAATTTGTCAAAGAATAAAGGGAAATGGTATTCCAGGAAGTGAGTAGAGTGTAGGATGGCCAGTAGCAATGAGCTGGCAGAGGTACGCAGTGGCTAGATGGCATTCTTGCGAAGAATTAGGAGTTAACCCTTTAAAAGATGATGATACTGATGGTATTAGCTAATATAAACAAGCCCTTAGTACATGCCTGCTACTGTTTTAAGTGTGTTTCATTAATTAAATCATTTAATTTTCACAACCTCATGAGTAGGAGATATTTTTATTCCTGTATTAGAGATGAGAAAAAAATGCCCAGAGGGGTCAAAATAACTTGCTCAAGAGGCAGAGCTATGTTTTTTAATTCATGCACTCTGCCTTCAAATCCTCATTCTTAAGGCCAATGATATTTACAAACCACATGGTCACTCTGGAAAATGCCAGTGACATTGAACAAGGTTCCTATGGAAGTTGGGGATGCTTTGTTAGATTTTTGTTGGATGCTTTGTTAGATTTTTGTTGGTTTTGTTTTGCCTTTAGTAATATCTGCAGTGGCTGGATTGTTTTCAGTGGGAAGATTTCCTCAGGTACTGGGACAAGGTTTCTGATAAGCATGAGAGGTCATCAGGGCTCCTCATGTCTTGATAAGATATCACTGACACTGAGTACTGACCCACACATTGAACTGCTTCCATCTCCTACCACATCTCACCTCCCTGATATCTCTTCTTCCATGCTTACACAGATTTAACTCAGTGGTCCATCCCTATAGTCATTGCCTTGCATATATTTCTAACTTCTTTGCCTCTCAATTAATTGTATAAGATTGGAAAATCCACAACAGAGTTTAAATCCAATGGTCAATCTTCTCTATTCTGAGCCTTCACTTATTTAGCTCACCATGGCTGGGGGAAACACACAACCATGCTGATTGGCGTCATGTTGAATTCAAAATCAAGAGCCTTGAGTAGGCCCTTAATGTTGTCTATAATGCCTCCCTAATCCATTCTGTCTCATATTCTCATAGACAATTTCCCATCTTCTGTATCCTCTAAGTCTCCGATACCTTTTCTCCATCCTCACTCTCAATTGATAACTTTACCTTTTTTTTCCACTGAGAAATTAAAGCAATCAGAAGAGAACTTCTATAGACTCCCTCCACCATATCTACCCAGCCAACAGCTTTAGCACCCATATACTCTGCCTTCTCCACCTGTTACCATTAGTTAATTTAAAATCACTCCCTCTGCTCAAGCACTGGATCTCATCTCCCTTTCATCTCCCTTCCTCTAATGAAGACTATTGCTGTACAATTCTCCTATAAATAAATTACCAGCAATTTATTTATTGGCTTCCTTCCTTCATAGCAATCAAGTTTGCCACATTGATTGACTTTTCCTTTCCCAAAAGATTTCTCTGTGGTGGGTGACACTGTTGGATAGCATTTTACCCACAGTAGAACTTCTTTCAAAATTGGAGTCAGTCCTCTCACATCCTGATGCTGCTTCATCAATTAAGTTTATATAATATTCTAAATCCTTTGTTGTCATTTCTATGTTCATAACATCTTCACTAGCAGTGGATTCCATTTCAAGAACTCCGCTTCTTTGATCATCTGTTGTGGGAAGTCAGCGACCCCAAATGGAGGGAGTGGCTGGAGCCATGGCAGAGGAACATAAATTGTGAAGATTTCATTTTAATATGGACATTTATCAGTTCCCCAAAATAATGCTCTTATAATTTCTTATGCCTGTCTTTAATCTCTTAATCCTGTTATCTTCGTAAGCTGAGAATGTACATCACCTCAGGACCACTATTGTGTTAGCTGTACAAATTGATTGTAAAACATGTGTGTTTGAACAATATGAAATCAGTGCACCTTGAAAAAGAAGAAAATAACAATGATTTTCAGGGAACAAGGGAAGACAACCATAAGGTCTGACTGCCTGCGGGGTCAGGCAAAATAGAGCCATATTTTTCTTCTTGCGGAGAGCCTATAAACAGACGTGGAAGTAGGGAAGATATCACTAAATTCTTTTCCTAGCAAGAAATATTAATAATTAATACCCTGGGAAAGGAATGCATTCCTGGGGGCAGGTCTATAAATGGCTGCTCTGGGAGTGTCTGTCTTATGCGGTTGAGGTAAGGACTGAGATACGCCCTGGTCTCCTGCAGCACCCTCAAGGCTTATTAGGATGGGGGGAAAACCCATCCTAGTAAATTTGAGGTCAGATCGGTTCTCTGCTCTCAAACCCTGTTTTCTTTTGTTTAAGATGTTTATCAAGACAATATGTGCACAGCTGAACACAGACCCTCATCAGTAGTTCTGAATTTGCCCTTGTCCTGTTTCCTCAGAAGCATATAATCTTTGTTCTCCTTTTTGCCCTTTGAAGCATGTGATCTTGTGACCTATTCACTGTTCTTGCACCCCCTCCCCTTTTGAAATCCTTAATAAAACTTGCTGGCTTTAAGGCTCAGGTGGGCATCACGGTCCTACTGATATTTTACCAGGGAGGCGCAGGTATAAAATTCCTCTCTTTGTACTCTTTCTCTTTATTTCTCAGCCAGCCGACACTTACGGAAAATAGAAAGAACCTATGTTGAAATATTGGGGGCTGGTTCCCCTGATAATCATCTATAAGAAGTAACTCCTTACCTGTTCAAGTTTTATCATGAGATTGCAGCAATTCAGTCTTATCTTCAAGCTTTACTTCTAATTCTAGTTCTCTTGAACCAGAAGTACCACCTCTGCAGGTACTTCCTCCATTGAAGTCTTGAAGCCTTCAAAGTCATTCATGAAAGTTAGAATCAGCTTCTTCCAAACTCTTGTCATTGTTGATATTTTGACCTTCCCTCATGAATAAGAAATGTTCTTAATGGCATCTGAAATGGTAAACGCTTTTGAGATTTTTCAACTTATTTTTCCCAGATCCATCAGAGGAATCTTGCAACTATCACCTCACTAGGCCGGGTGCGGTGGCTCATACCTGTAATCCCAACACTTTGGGAGGCTGAAGTCAGCAGATCACTTGATCAGGAATTCCAGACCTGCCTGGGCAACATAGTGAAACCCTGTCTCTACTGAAAATAAAAACAATAGCCATGCGTGGTGGTGGATGCCTGTAGCTCTTGTTACTCAGGAGGCAGTGGCAGGAGAATTGCTTGAACCCTGAAGGTAAAGGTGGTAGTGAGCCGAGATTGTGCCACTGCACTCCAGCCTGGGTGATGCAGCGAGACTCCATCTCAAAAACAAACAAACAAAACCAAAACAACTATAGCCTTATTGTGTGTATTTCTTAAATAATAAGACTTGAAAGTCAAAATTACTCCTTGATTCATCCATAGATGGCAGAATGGATGTTGTGTTGGCAGGCATAAAAACAATATGAATCTTCTTGTACATCTCCATCAGAGTTCTTGGGTGATCAGGTGCATTGCCAATGAGCAATAATGTTTTAAAAGGAATCTTTTTTTTTTTTTTTTTGAGCAACGGTTCTCAACAGTGGACTTAGAATATTCAGCAAACCATGCTATCAACAGATGTGCTGTCATTCAGGCTTTGTTATTCCATTTCTAGAGCACAGGTAGAGAAGATTTAGCATATTTCTTTTTTTTTTTAGTAATCAACGGGTTTTATTTTCCTAGAACTCAAATCATCTACGGTTCTCAGAGCTAAACTTCCAAAGCTACAGTCAGCAATTTTTCATCAGAGCCCAAGGCAGAGGGGCCAGGGTAAAAGAGACGAGACTGTAGAGAGGCATAGAGAGACCAGTAGGAAGAGGGTGGGAGAGGGCACTTATTTCTCTCTGTCCTCTCAGTGGGTTACAAATCAGATCTGGTGACAACACTGAGGGGGCCAGGTCAGGGTATGTAGATGAGAAATGACACTAGAAGGAACACCAAAGCCCCAGCTACAAAAAGAAAGTCATCAAGCCCCAAATAGAAGGGGAGCCTCCCAGTGCACCTCAGAAATGGGGGCAACAATGGGGAAGGAAGGAGCAGAATGGGGAGCACACAAAGGGTTAGGGGTCTTTAAAATTTTTTTTTGTAGTTTTCTTTTATTAAAAACATTTCCTAAAAAATGTGTCTTTTATGTCTGGGTGATATATATGACTATAAGCTGGCCTTGAGCACTGTGCGGAGAGGGAAAAGGACAGCTAGGGGTCTTCCCAAGCATCCCATTTCTGGCTTCAGAGATCTAAAGGGGGACAGATGCTCAATACTCACACCCAAATGGGTAAAGTCAACCCTTCAGGTCTCAGGTCCTTGGCCCAAACAACTAGGAAGCCCCAAAGTCTTTTGATGATTAACTACAACCCCCAAAACTCTTGGGTCGGCAAAAGGAAAAATGGGTGTTGTTAATCATCAAGGATTTATGGAAAGGAGCCCCTCCCCTACAAGCTGTTCCACTTTCCCTGAATCTAGGCAGCTGGGATAATAGGTGTAGCAGGGGACAGGAGCTCAGGAGGAGGCTGCCCTCCTGTGCTGTCCCTATGCCCCATTTGAGGATTGCCCCTCCCAGGCCCCACAAGCCCACCCTGCTGTTTATGCTCCATCTTTTCCATTCCTACCCCTGATCCAAACCCAGAGTTCCAGAATGCCTAGGAGAGTGGGAGAAGGGTGTCAGGAGGTGGGAACAGTTGTCCCAGGCCCCAGCAGAAGCCTGGAAAGTAGCTCCAAGCGGAAGGAACACAATGGCCTCATCTCATTCCAGGGAGAAGACATGGCTCTGACTCAGATCATAGGAGAACGGGGACCTAGAGGTGAGGGCCAGGTGGTCCGCCCCATCCAGGTCAATCTCCATGGGCTGGGCTTGGAGTGGGAAAAGTGAGTGGAAGAGAAGAGCAGGTTGGGGTGGGAAAGGGGTTCCCAGTTTGCAGGCCATGACCAGTTTCCCCAGTAGCACCCAGACAGCAGCAGGAACAGGGTGGGGGCTCCTCTTGAAACATTGGTGGCTACAGGCTGTGAGGGAGGGTTGGAGGGGAGAAGGGTTAATGGTGTGGCCTTGGCCTGGCCTTGCCCCAGCCAGTGCCCGTCTCCTAGGAGAGCCCAATCCACCTCCCCAGAGGCTGGCCACTGCAGGCCCTTCTCATCCTCCTCTCCGAGAGTGACCGGCCCCCACTAGTCGGGCTGCCAAGGGGTCAGGGGGCTCACTCACCTCTCATGATCTCTGATGCCTGGGGCCTCAGCATCTTCCTTGGCAGCCTCTTCCTCTTCCTCCTCCTCTTCTTCTTCCTCTTGGGGAAGCCCCCGGCCAGAGCCGGGCTCAGAGGGGGTGCTATTCTTTTCCACCTCCATAGGAAGGGGCCTCTCGCCCTCTAAGGTGGCTGCCTCCTTCTCCTCTCCTTCAGGGTTTTCTGCCTCCTTGGGACGTTTAGGAGAGTCCTAGGCAGGATTGACAGAGGAAGCGGGCTGAGGCTGGAGAGGGAGGCCACCAGCCACCCACTCCTCTCCTCCGGGGATCCTTCCCAGGCTGACACCCAGTCCTTCCCCAGCCTTACTAGCTGAAATGACTTCCGTGTCCCATCTCGTCAGCTGGGGACTCCCCAGGCTAGAGGCTGGATCTACCTCTCAGACTGGGCACCCCTGAGGCAGAGCCCTGCTCTTCTGGGATACCCCATGGGGAATGCTGAGGGGGGCCCAGGCCCTAGGCAGGCAGCAGTTACCTCCAGCAAGTCCCCTGCTCTCCTCTTTAGCGCTCCCTTCTCGTTCTTCTCCTTGGCTGGCTCATCAATGACCAGCTTCCCTTCCTCGTCGCTGCTGCCCTCTGCATTCCCCTTCTTATCACCGTCACCCTCTGTGGCTTCGGGCTCGGGTTCAGGCTCTTCCACACAGCTCTTTTTCTGGGAGGACTGATAGCCGGAAGCCTTGACGGTAGGGTTGTTCTCGATCTCCCACAGCCCCTCGCTGAACCCTTTCCTCTTGTTGGGCTTGCCAAACTTCTCCTTGGATTCCTCGTAAGGGAAGAGGTCTTTGGGGCCCAGGAATGCCCTGGTGAGAGATGGGAGACTGTGCTCTCAAGCCCCTCACTGCCCTTGGGCTGCACAGCCCGACATGAAAGGGGTACCAACACCACCTCTCCTTCCCCAAAGTAGTCCGCCCGGGGCTCTCCCGACCGATACCCCTTTGGCCTCCACTCACGTCTCGTGGGTCCCGAAAAAAAAGACTTGGTATTTGTTGGCTGTTGATTTCATGGCAGCCTCGGGCATCTCGTCAATCTGGGGTGAGATGAGGGGGTGAGGTCAGCTAGAGTCCTGAGGTTTTAAGTCTGAGGCAGGGGTGCTGACCTCCAAGGCACATTTATATAAAATCAGACTGAGAGGGACCCAGGATAGTCAGCCAGATGGCTTTTGGACCATTTCTAGCAGACACTTTATTCAAATGTCAGACATGAGCACCCAACAGAAACCCAGGAATCCCTCCCTCTCCTTCACCAGCCAGACAGCACCCATTTTGCCTCCCAACATGTCTCGCCACAAAGCCCCCTGACTTTGCCATCACCTTGGTCCAACTACTGTCATCTCTTGCCTGGACGAAAACCACTGCCTCTAACTCTTCTCACAATCTCCATTTTCCACAATCTATTCTCCACAATGCAGCCAGAGTGGGCCTTTGGGAATGTTGGTCCAAGGATTTTGTCCCCTTGCTTCAAAACCCTTCAATACCTTTTAAGGACTCTAGGGCCCACTTGTTCACCCCTTCTGCACAATGGCAAGATCTGAATCCCAACTCTGCCCCCGCCCGTATGACTCTGGGCAACTTACTCTTTGAACCTCTCTCTGCCTCAGTTTCCTCATCTGTAAAAGGGAGACAGTCATAGTACTAAAGCTATAGGGCTGTGAGGATGAAATGACCGTAACTTGGCACATGGTACATCCTACACATCATCAGCCTTTCCCAGTACACTGTCCTTTCCGCTCTGACCATGGTTCTTGCAGCCTCTAATACTCACTCACTCCTGATCATCCTTCCAGCCTCAGCTCCACCATTACTTCCTCCAGAAAGCTTCCCTATCACTCCTGGCCTGGCTGACTCGCAGGTAAAACTCTTTCCTAAGACTTCCCCTTTACAGTGCTTTCCCAGTTCTAATTTTACACTGATTCGTATTATTATTTGACATCTATGTAAACTACCTGGACTAGACCAGCCCCAAGGTCAGAGACCAGCTCTGCTTTTATCTGCAGCACGGTGCTTAGGATACAGTAGGTATACAATTATTTACTGAATGAATTTATCAAACAGGTAAAAGCAAGCTGCTCTCGCTGAAGTGGAGGGGTGAGGTTAAAGGGCTGGCTATCCAACACCCGCCGAAAGGCTTCTAGGGAACTCTGAAAGGCACACAGTCAAACTCTCATTTTACAGATGAGGAAACTGAGCCCAGAAAACAAGTGATTTGCCCAAAATAACACAGCAAGTTGTTGAGAACCAGGTCTTGGACTTAGATCACCTGACTAAATCCCCTGCCCCACGTGTGCCCGTGGTGAGGAGTGCTGTGGTGAAGGTGAGAGGTGCAGAAGTCTGAGGTCAGGGAATCCAGAGGCAGTGGCCTCACCAGCCTCTCCCAGATCAGGCCTGGAAGCCGATTTAGCATATTTCTTTAGGGTCCTAGGATTTTTGGAATGGTAAATGAGCATTGGCTTCAACTTAAAAGCCACCAGCTGCATTAGTCCCAAAGAAGAGAGTGAGCCTGTCTTTTGATGCTTTGAAGCCAGGCATTGACTTCTCCTCTCTAGCTATGAAAGTCCTAGATGGCATCTTCTTCCATCAGAAGGCTGTTTCATTCATGTTGAAAATCCGTCGTTTAGTGTAGCCACCTTCATCAATGATCTTAGTTAGATCTTCTGGACATCTTGCTACACTTCAGCTCTTGCTGCTTCACCTTGCACTTTTACATTATGGAGAGGGCTTCTTTCCTTAAACTTATGAACCAATCTCTGCTAGCTTCAAACTTTTATTCTGCAGCTTCCTCACCTCTCTTAGCCTCCATAGAATTGAAGAGCATTAGGGCCTTGCTCTGGATTAGGCTTTGGCTTAAGGGAATGTTTTGGCTGGTTTGATCTATCCAGACTACTCAAACTTTCTCCCTATCAGCAATAAGACTGTTTCACTTTCTTATCATTCATATGTTCACTGGAGGAGCACTTTAAATTTCCTTCAGGAACTTTTTATCTGTATTCACAGCTCAGCTAACTGTTTGACACAAGAGGCCTAGCTTTCAGCCTGTCTTGGTTTTCAACATGCCTTCCTCTCTAAGTTTCATCATTTCTGCCTTCTAATTTTAAGAGAGAGACATGTGATTCTTTTTACTTTAACACCTAGAGGCTGGTGTAGGTTTATTTATTTATTTA
>NW_012123043.1:5764161-5794756 GCF_000951035.1 Colobus angolensis palliatus
CTCAAAAAAAAAAAAAAAACCTCAAATGGCTTGGAGTTCAGCCCACAAGGATTTAAATGGCATATCTCATCAGTATACTATGACTAACAATATTCCCATGCACTTCCGCCTAGGGCAATAAGACTCTCCGTCAAAAAAAAAAAAAAAAAAAAAATCTCAAATGTGATGTATATCACATTGCATACCTTTTATTTTTATTCCCTCTTTATTGCCTTTAGTGGGGGATTGGTTGAGGTTTTTCTTTTCTTCCCCATTGCATTTCTTTTTCTCTCTAGTTTGGGCATTAAACACTATTTCTAGCATTTGGAATTATCCTAAAAATTTAACACAAATATTTTTACTTAATGTTTAAAGTTAATATGATTACTCTTTCATTGAACTAGAAAGTTAGAACACTTTAACCCTGATTAACATCCCTCTCTTTCAATATATAAATATGTATACACATATAAAATACATTTTAAAATGAACACTTCTGTATATGGTTATATATTCAGAAATCTATACACAAATGAGAAATTACTATTTCAATGGAAATTGAAACAATTTTAGCTACCTGTACATTTACTAATTTCTTTCTTTTTTTTTGAGAGGGAGTCTCACTCTGTTGCCTGGGTTGGAGTGCAGTGACACTATCTTGGCTCACTGTAACCTCCGTCTCCCGGGTTCAAGCGATTCTCCTGCCTCAGCCTCCTGAGTAGCTGGGACTACAGATGCGTGCCATGGCCCCTGGCTGATTTTTGTGTTTTTAGTAGAGATGGGTTTTCACCATGTTGGCCAGGCTGGTCTCGAACTCCTGACCTTAAGTGATCCACCCACCTTGGCCTCCCGAAGTGCTGGGATTACAAGCATGAGCCACCATGCCCAGCTAACGTTTACTAATTTCTTTCTTTTGTTTTCTTTTTTTTTGATACGGAGTCTTGCTCTGTGGCCCAGGCTGAAGTGCAGTGGCATGATCTCAGCTCACTGCAGCCTCTGCCTCTGGGGTTCCAGCGATTCTCTTGCCTCAGCTTCCCGGGCAGTTGGGATTATAGGCCCATGCCACTGTGGCCAGCTAATTTTTGTATTTTTAGTAGAGATGGTGTTTCACTATGTTGGCTAGGTTGGTCTTGAACTCCTGACCTCAGGTGATCCGCCCCCTTCGCCTCTCAAAGTGCTAGGATTCCAGGCGTGATTACTGATTTTTGCTGTTAAGTCCATTACTGGTGTCATCAATATTTGGTTCATCTCATTATTCATACCATCTTTAAAAACATCCAACACTAAGTATGCATCCAGATATTTGCTGATTAGATACATGAAATAATGTGTGAGCCTAACTTCTTATTTTCCAATGGAAATAGAAAGATTCTACTGTAAGTGACATATTGTTTCTTCCCTCAAGAAGTTACAGCTGCTGGTTTAGCTATTTTTTTTTGAGATGGAGTCTCGCTCTGTCACCCAGCAGGCTGGAGTGCAGTGGCGTGATCTTGGCTCACTGCAAGCTCCGCCTCCCGAGTTCACGCCATTCTCCTGCTTCAGCCTCCCGAGTAGCTGGGACTACAGGCGCCCACCACCATGCTCGGCTAATGATTTTGTATTTTTAATAGAGACAGTGTTTCACCGTGTTAGCCAGGATGATCTCAATCTCAATCTCCTGACCTTGTGATCCACCCGCCTCGGCCTCCAGTGCTGGGATTACAGGCGTGAGCCACTGCACCCGGCCCTATTCTTAACTTTTTAGGAGAAGATATGGAACATATCAATGCTTGAATGAAAGTAAAGTATCTTCTCCTTAGAAAAAATGCACTTATGAGCCTACAACAAATTTTGCACATAGTTCTAGGAAATTAACAGATACTTGAAGCATCCATTCCTAAAACCCAGCTCAGTAAACTTTGCTCTGGAAAGGTCTCAACTTTGGTACATTGGAGGTTTGGGTCTACAGATGTGAAATAAAGTCAGTTCCACCCTCATGAATATACTATTAAGACTATTGCCAACTCCAGATAGATAGAGCAATAATTCCCTCAAAGAGAGATCCGAGAGCGTTATACCTGTATGTAGACAAGAACAAGGCAGTCCATGGTGACACCTTCCCTACCCCTGGCGTTTGGAAGCCAGAAGGATATTGTCTTGGCTTCACCCCTTATTAGACTGTGTCATCTCTCTTAAAGCTCATCATTAGGGGGACATTACATCTCATCTTGCCTGGGACAGTCCTGGTTTACATCTGTTGTTCTAGTGCAGTTTTTAAGAGCGCTTCCTTTCACTATCAAAAGTGTCCTAGTTTGGGCTGGGCGCAGTGGCTCACACCTGTAATCCCAGCCCTTTGGGAGGCCGAGGCGGGTGGATAATCTGAGGTCGGGAGTTTGAGACCAGCCTGACCAACATGGAGAAACTCTGTCTCTACTAAAAATACAAAAAAAAATTAGCCAGGTGTGGTGGCGCATGCCTGTAATCCCAGCTACTCAAGAGGCTGAGGCAGGAGAATCGCTTGAACCCGGGAGGTAGAGGTTGCAGTGAGCCGAGATTGTGTCATTGCATTCCAGCCTGGGCAACAAGAGTAAAACTCTGTCTCAAAAAAAAAAAAAAAAAAGTGTCCTAGTTTGAATAATAAATTATATGACCACCCTACTAAGAATGAGTAGACTTGGATCAGTGCCTGGATTTATTTCTTCTCAACCACATAGATTCCATTCTCAAACCCAATTCTTCCAGAATCCCCATTGTGCCTTCTATCTCTCCTCTTCATCAGGCTCAGTCCAGACTTTGATCTGCTTGATCAGGAGCCAAGACTCTTGAGATGCCAACACCAGCAGCCAGATACAACTCAACTCTTCCACAGACTCTTCTTCAAAAAATACTATCTGGTCCAAATTTCCTCCCGCCAGTGGCCCTAGCAGGGCATAGCGAGCACAGGATTTGGGATCCTCCTGGGGGTCATAGCCCAGTTCCACTTGCCCCTGCTGCAGTCGGTACCTCCCGTCTTTGTCAAAGCCTGTCAGTACCACTATCCGGGTGACTTTTTATGGCCTGTCCAGAATCACGGTCAAGTAGTTTCCTTTCAAAGGATCTAAGGTAGAGTAGCCCTCCTTGTTCAGTGTATAAATGTACTGTGGAATCACAGCCAACATTGACACCATGTCAGTGAGGACAGTAGCAACAGGGTTATCTGGTTCACCAAAGACCCTGTCCTCCACAGGAAAGCATATTCATGAAACATAGAATAATCGCCTGTGTGGTTGAAGACAGAGGGACTGAAATGAATAGGAACATTCTGGGCCAAGAGAAGACAAAATTCAGAGAGAAGCAAGTGAGTAGGAGTGTCCTTACGGAAGAGGAACAAGAAAGCGGTCAGGCAGGAGAGGTCACTGGTGTGGAAAACTTTCCCAGAGATGCTCAGGTGGGAGAACTCCAGGATCACCCAAGGTAGTTCTTTCCAGGCTGATAATGCCAGAGAGATGGCAGCAGTGAATTTGGGGGTGCAATGAATATGATCTTCCAACAAAAGAAAGTAATCAGAGAGGTTACTAGCAAAGTTCATGAGGAGGGCATGGTCTACTTTCTGCCTGGAACAGAGGGCTTCACAGGGTGACGAGTGATTAACGTCACTCAGATCTCCTGGGAGAGGGGAGCCACCATGGATGACCAGCAGCTTCCCAGCCCCAATCTCTGCTGTGAAGAGAGCTGAAATATTGGCAGCTGTTTGGACGAGCCATTCAGGGTCAGGACCTGACAGGTGGACCAGCACCACGATATACTCCAGCTCACGTTCTGAGGAAGCTTGGAACATGGACTGCAGGGTGTCCAAGAGGTAGCTCCCACGAGGATGCTGCATTGAGGCAATCCCCATGGTGAGCAGTCCTGGGGGAGACGCGAGGCACATGAGCACTTCAGGCTGGTGAAGAGTTCCTAGGACTCTCCTTCCAGGTCTTCCCTTTATGCCGATCCCAGTGACAATTCACATTCCTTTTCCTGGGGCGTATAGTCCAGAGGGGAGGTTAATATCTGACCAGAAATTGTGATGTGATTTTATTTCGTCAAAGTATTGTGGTCAATATTTTGGAAGGCTCTTGGGGAAGCTTTATGAAGGCCAAAGCTCTCTCTCATGGGCAAGGCTGCTGGGTACCAAAGGCAAATTGCTGGGTTGGCAAAGTATCTTAGCCTGGCCTTGACCTTCAGCGTTATTTCAGCTACCACAGTTCAACCAGACCTGGATTAGAGGATCTCTGGAAATCTATGTAAACCCAAGGGTCCATAAGTCTAGTGTACTGAGATCTGAAGTCCACACGGCCCTCTCTGCCTGCCCTCTACCCAATGCCTTTTCCCATGGCTCCCCTTGGCTCTTTCCCCTTCCTGTTTTCCCCTCCCTGGGGGCCTACCATGACTGAGCTTCACTATGGAACAGCTCCTTCCCAGGGTCGCTATGGCCCTTCTGTCCTGTTGGTCATTCAAGAGGTGACCAGATGGGAGGAAAACACGCTCAGGATTATAACATGGACCAAATTCCACAGCGTGGCCCTGCCTCAGAGCACACTCTTCCCTTGCCACATGCTAGTCGCTTACCTTTTGACCCTCCTTCCCTTTTCTATCTAAAATACTCTGTCTGATCCTCTCCCGGTCAGACCACTCCCTCCCAGGTACTCACTCTTTTCCTGGGGAGGGGCTCCAGCCAGGAATTGGTAGCTGGCGTGCTGGAGAAGAGATGAATCTCTCTGCATCTCCTTGAAGGTTCACAGATGGTTCTTGCTTTCGTAGTTGATTTGTTTGACAGCTATTTGCCAAGCTATGTCCTCCTTTTCCTTCTGAGGATAAGATATGTCAGTCCTGAGGTTCACCCCCAGATTCTCTGGAGACAATTGAGGAGCAGATCCCCCTTTTAGGACAGGCTGGGCAAACCCCAGCTTCCTGTGCCCAGGGAAGCCGAGTGTGGGGCTCAGGGAACCGCTCTCCCCACCTCATCATGAGAACACGCAGGGCTTTCCAGCACCGGCCACGGCTCCTGAGTTGGGAAGTGGGGCTCCCAGGTTTGTGTGGAGTGCCTATGGGAAGGGCCAAGGCTTGTGCAGAGAAAGCACTTGCCTGACCCCACTGTTGTCAGGCTGGCCAGTGTCATCTACCTCTTCTTAGGCCTGGGCTAGGTTCTGTGAGATGTGCTGGTGCCCAGTGCCTGGCCCTGTCCTCAAGGAACATATGCCCCAGTGCCTCAATTCTAGAATCCTTTCTTTTGCTCAAATCTGACCACACACACATTTCTGAACCACTCCCCACACCTGCCTTGTGCTTAGCTCCGGCTGGTCTGAGGTGTTTTATGAAAAATGTGGATTTCAAAGCCTGGCCAGGAATTGTGTGGGGTTTGGTCTTCTCACTTGCAGATGTTGTCCACTTAGGGAAGCTGTTTCCAATCCTTCATGTGAGAAATAGGAAAAATAACATCTCCATGCTAGGTCCTGGTCGGGAGGTGGCCAGCACCCAGGTCCTCATCACCTGCTGGTCCTGCCAGTCAGCCTGGTCCTCTAGAGGTGGGCGTGCACTGCCCTCTCCACACCTGCAGTCCCCTTTCTTCCTCCCTTCCCCTAGTCAAATCCCATCCATATTTCAAGACTGGTTCATTTTTTTTTCCCTGACATTCTCGTGATTCTTCACGTGTTCTCTCCTTAGAACTCCTATGATGAGACTAGAGTATTTCACAAATTTGAAAAACTTTCCGTTGTACTGAAGGGTTGACAAACTGCTGCAGCCTTGATCTCTGGTACTCATCATAATACACTGTATTCAACATGCTCCTCTTTATTCTCTTGGAGAATGAAGCCCAGGATGACTAAGGATACAGCAACAATGATATATCTCCATAGGCAGCAGTGCATGGTGCTGGGACTGGGAGCAGCTCTGCAAAGAAATGTGAGTTGGTTATATGTATCCTGAGTTCCTCTTGCTCAGAGAGCATCTGGGTATTTCCTTCTGCCTGGCAGCCTCCTACCTCCTTCCCCTCATCCCTCTTCCTGCACACTACTGCTTAAATATTTCCTTAAACTTTTTCCCTCCTGGTTCCACTCTTCCCACCACTTGTGCCATCTAAGGAAAGACAACGATCATAGAGTTTGATTCTGTTCAGCCTCCACCTTCTTTCTCCCTTCCCTGAATTTCCAGGTGAAATTGGAGGAGCTGCCTTCATTTATCCACTGTGGTTTAGAGACCCAACCAGAGGGGATGCGTTACCAAGAAGAGGAAATCAAGAAGTTAATTATATTTTTCTTACATATTTCCTTATATATTTGGAAATATATAATTTCCAAATTATATTTGACTTCAAATTCAAGCCAAAGACTCCTCTTGGATTTATTGACCAATACATTGGATCTTGTCTATTAGTTCCCCATTACTTTTGCATCTGATCCTTTCCAGGATTATGTTAGGCAGATATGAGGTTTTGACTCAAATCAGAGGGATAGAAGGAAGCGTGTATTAGTACGTCTTCCCCATGCTGGGACTGGTAAGAAGGATGAAACCTCAAAGTGGCTAAACACTTCCAGTCATGTGCAAGTCTCCACCATATTGGGAGCACTATATCCGCTGACGTCTTTTTATCTAACAGAAAATGTGGATTTCTCTAAATTCAAGGAGAAAAACTTTTAATGAAGGATGGGGTCCCAGAGGGACTCCTCAGAGGTAGCTGAAACTGGCCACCCCTCCTAGGAGAACCCACTGTTCTCCTTGAATCGGGGTTCTTGTTCTCCCTGAATAGGGGCTGCTCACCCTTCTGAACTCATGTCAAGCACCTGTTTCTGGGTGAAGCAGGGTTGAGGGTGGGATATACTTTCAAAACTAGCTTTCTAGTCTTTTACTTCAAACCCTGACATTTGGAAAGTAACTGTCAGTTACTTTCAGATTCAAACTGGCGGACTCAAAGACAGTCTACAAAGGTGACTTTTTTTTTTTTTTTTTGAGATGGAGTCTCGCTCTGTCGCCTGGGCTGGAGTGCAGTGGCCGGATCTCAGCTCACTGCAAGCTCCGCCTCCCGGGTTCATGCCATTCTCCAGCTTCAGCCTCCCCAGTAGCTGGGACTACAGGCGCCCGCCACCTCGCCCAGCTAGCTTTTTGTATTTTTTAGTAGAGACGGGGTTTCACCGTGTTAGCCAGGATGGTCTCGAACTCCTGACCTCGTGATCCGCCCGTCTCGGCCTCCCAAAGTGCTGGGATTACAGGCTTGAGCCACCGCGCCTGGCAAAGGTGACTTTTGAATGACCTCTTTCCGTATGAGAGGGCCTCCTGGAGGAGTCACTGCTGCCATGACACACCTCTGTCCCCAGGATACTGCCTCACTGTGCTGCCTGTCGTGGGGGCGGGGGCAGTTTCCTCGTCACCAGAAATTGCTCTTCAAATCTCCAGTTCTCCCTTGGGCCCACAACTGCCCAGTGGGCCACTGAAGTTTCCTTTTCTTCTCTTTATTTTTATTTTTTATTTACTGTTTTTGAGACAGAGTCTCGCTCTGTCGCCCAGGTTGGAGTGCAGTGGTGCAATCTCGGCTCACTGCAACCTCTGCCTCCTGGGTTCAACCGATTCTCCTACCTCAGCCTCCCGAGTAGCTGGGATTACAGGCATGCGCCACCATGCCCAGCTAATTTTTGTATTTTTAGTAGAGACAGGGTCTCACCATGTTGGCAAGCTGGTCTTGAACTCCTGATCTCAAATGATTCACCCGCCTCAGCCTCCCAAAGTGCTGTGATTACAGGTATGAGCCACCCTTTTCTTCTCTTTATTCGTTCTTTTCCATTGCTAGGAATGTTTTTCCAGTTCTTCCTCCCTACAGTTATAGTTTTACTTATATTCGTGTTGTTCTTACAAGGCCATATATTTTAAAACTATAGGCTTGACTGGGTGGGGTGGCTCATGCCTGTAATCCCAGTGCTTTGGGAGGCTGAGGTGGGTGAATCCCTTCAGCCCAGGAGTTCAAGACCAGCCTGGGCAACATAGCAAGACATCATCTCTACAAAAATTACAAAAATTATCTGGGTATGGTGGTGCACATCTGTAGTTCCAGATACTCAGGAGGCTGCGGTGTGAGGATCGCCTGGACCCAGGAGGTTGCAGTGAGCTGTGATCATGCCACTGTACTCCAGCCTGGGTAGACTCCAGAGACCCTGTCTCAAAAATAAATAAATAAAATTTAAAAAATAGAAGAAGAACAAGAGGAAGAAAAAAAAGAGAAAGAAACTGCCAAACTGTTTACCAAAGTGACTGTATCACTCTGCATATTGAGTGGGAAAACATAAACTCTTTTTTTCTATTCTTTCACACAACAACAATCAACACAGAAGACCTCACCGTGTTGGGAGCACTATATCCACTGACGTCTTTTTGTCTAACAGAAAATGTGGCTTGAGGGCTTACCGAAAACCACACGTGGTTTTTGTTTCGTTTTGTTTTCCCACACACCAAGCAACTCCAGCTGAGTTCAGTTCTGACACTGTCTACCTGGAGACAGCATCAGATCCCAGAGACTGAGGGCTCAGTCCTACAAGACCACCCCGCTCATAAGACACCAGTAGAAAGTCCCCGCCTCCGGAACTTCTGACTGACTAGCTTTAAGTTGGGGTTCCCACAACCACTTCTTTGGGTTTTATTAATTTGCTGGCACGCTCACAGAACTCAGGGAAATACCAATGTTTACTGGAGGTTCCTGGACGGTGGTGAGCCCAGGGAGGGCACAGAAGCTCCACACCCCATTCTCTACACCTTGCCCTGTTCATCTCTTCATCTGTATTCTTTGTAATATCCTTTATAATAAACCAGGAAATGCTCAACAAAAACAGAGTCAGGTGGGAAGAGCACTCAGGGAACATAATATTGTTCCAACAATGTAATTCTGCACAAGTCTGGCTGTTGAAACTGCCTTTGTAACCTGAAACCATTTTCCTCTAGTAGCTACAGAAACAACCTGCTTAGACTCGGACTGGTTTTACCTACGGCCATCACTTACCAACTAGTAGTTCTCTAAGCTTTATTAGTGCCAAGGAACTTTTTGGAAAAGTTCCAGCTTCTCCAAACTTTATTAGTGCCAAGGAACTTTTTGGAAAAACTATACATAACATTCTCCCTTTTATTTTTGTGTTTTGAGGCAAGGTCTCATTCTGTTGCCCAGGCTGGAGCGCAGTGATATGATCATGGCTCACTGCAGCCTTGCTCTCCTGGGCTTAAGTGATCCTCCTGCCTCACCTCCTGACTACCTGGGATTATAGGCATGCACCACCATGCCCGGTTCATTTTTGTATTTTTTGTAAAGACAGGGTTTTGCCATGTTGTCCAGGTTGGTCTCAAACTTCTCAATCTCAAGCAACTCTCCTGTCTTGGGCTCCCCAACTGCTGGGATTACAGTTGTGAGCCACTGCACCTGGCAGAGTCTGAGAAGTTTGATCCAGATTGTGAAGACTCTTGTGAATAATGCAGGGTTGGTGTTGACCTGGGAACCAGTTAGTAAACATCTGTTGTCTTTAGGCGTGCCCCATGTCCTAGCCACCTTTGCCCTTTCCCTCAGGCTCCCCAGACCTTCCAGGACCTTAGCAACAAAAGAGTTAAGACCTGGCTCTGCAGGGGGCTTCTAGGACCCTGCCCTAGCATTGGAGCCAGTGCCTGTTTTGATTGGAAAGTGCTTGTTGCATCTAGATTATTAAATGTTTCAATCACCACTTCTGATACAGTGTAAAGGAAAACGGGCCAGGTGCCTATAATCCCAGCATTTTGGGATGCCAAGATGGGAGGATTGCTTGAAGTCAGAAGTTTGAAACCAGCCTGGGCAACACAGTGAGACCCTGTGTCTACCAAAAAATTTTTAAAAATTAGCTGGCCATGGTGGCATGCAACTGTAGTTCCAGCTACTTGGGAGGCAGAGGTAGGGGATTGCTTAAGCCTAAGAGGTTGAGGCTGCAATGAGCTGTGATCACACCACTGCTACTACACTACACTTAGTCTGGGTGACAGAGCAAAACTCTGACAAAAAAAAAGAAGACAAGAAGAAAAGAAAGATAGAGTCGAGAGAGCTAATATTTACTGAGCAACTTTTTTGCCAGACACAGTGGTGATGGTGATGGTGATGGTGATGGGAAGTCACCTGCTAATGTGTTTGTGCTGAGTCCTCACAAATGCCATTGAATGTATTTATTATCATCTCTATATTAAAGATGAGGAAATGAGGCCAAGAGAAGTGAAGGGAAGGAGCATTTATCAAGGGTCTGCTCTTGCTAGATGCTGCCCTGCTTCTGCCTTTGGCCATGGCTCCTTTTGGTATTTGCATTTTCGGACTCTAACTCCTGGGAAGACTTAGCTCAGGGACCTTAGGATACCCAACTTAATGTTGACCTCTAGCACCAAGTGTATTCTCTGGTCTTCACCCCATAAACAGCTTTTAGAATGTATGGAAGACCAGTAAAAGACAGCGTGATGGACAGATTCAGGTAAGATGGGTGGGGACAATATAGTAGAAGAAAAATAAAACAGAAGCAGTTATTGAAAACAGGGCTGGGTGCACTTGAGTTTCCTACTCAACTTCTCTTCTACATTAGGTTTCCTACTCAACCTGTCTTCTACATGGGATGTTAGAAAATATCAGAAAGGGCTGGGAGAAGCTGGAAGGAGCTTATTAATCCTTATATTGATTTTGGCTTCATCCCAGGTATTTTAAATGAGTATCAGGCTCTCTATAGTCAGCCCCAGCTCTCTTCTCAAAAAAATTGGGTCAGACAGCTGGACCTTAGTCTACATTCCAGGAAGATGTGGAGTCACTCTGACCGCGCTGCCACTGGGACCAGAGGCTCCAGGCTCATTGGTGATATGGTCAGGATTAGTCTATCCTATTGGGACAGCCTCCTAACCTGGGAGGCCAAGAGTTACTGGAGTTTCTCTGGATCTTTCCCTGCTCCCCAATTGGCATGTAATGCCTAGTGGGGATCCTTAACTACTACCCAAGCCAGCTGACGGGGACTTGACTACCTACTCATATTCTTTTTAAATAACTAGGGCCTGTTTTTGTTTGTTTGCTTATGACAGCTTTTTTTTTTTTTGGAATAATCCAGCTTTGTATCAGAAATGTACCCCATCTCTGAGCTGAAAATCTCAAGCCCAGAGCCTCTTCATCTGAGCTGTGGTACAGATCATGTTCTGTACAAGGGGAATGACAAGAAACTAAAATCCACCAATAAAAGCCCCAGTTTGGGCTTTTCAAACCGGAAGTCACACACTTTAGAAAGGAATGCCTTTTTCTAATTTTGGGAAATCACCTCTTCCAGTGCTGAAGAGTCCAAAGTTGCAGGGATGGGAAATATAAAATCCCCCACTGGGCCATTGAAGTGATGGTACATGGGGTCCATGCCTGCATCCACCCTTAGTTTTCCAGACCCATGTATTCTTCCTTTTGGAAGCCATATAGAGGTCTCTGATTTAATACATATGCCTCATCCTGAAGAATGACTTGCCATCGTTTCAGAGTGTAGTCTCTGAGACGGCAGTTCAGCTGTACCTTTGGAAAGCTATTCCAGTGCTCCATAAGGCCAGCTGCTTCTAGGTGGAGGGTAACATAATATGGCCAGTGGATCTCATTGTCAGTGGCCCACTTCTGTACCTCCCTTGCTGTGAAGTGGATCCCCTAGTTGGACGCTATGTTGTATGGGACTCCATGCCTGATGTCATGCATTTTATAAGCTCCTAGATAGTGGTGCTGGCTGGGACACTGTGGGCAGGAAAAGACAAACCATATTCAAAAATGATGGTCTATGAGGAACCACTGGCCTTTCCAGAATAGAAAGGCCCAGCGTAGTAAACTTGCTGCTGAGTGTCTGTTTTGTCATCTCAAAGAACAGGGCCATGTTGGGGACTTGCATGGGTCTCCAGTGCTGACAGAGTGGATATTCAAAGGCGGCAATAGCTAGGTCAGTTTGGTAAGTGGGAGTCTATGCTGTTGAGTCCCCATGTAGCCTCCATATCTGCCACAGTAGCCACCCATTAACGTGTCCTCGTGCCACTTTCAGGTTGGCTAATGTCAGTTGGCCGAGTCATTTGTCTACATAGTTGTTCAGAGCCTCTTTCAAGGGGATACTGTCTGGTGGGTACTTTTGAAGATACAAAATTCTTCACACTTTGTACACAAGCCCATTTGTCCTTCCACATTCCTCTATCTCATCCTTCTTATCTCTTCTTCTAGTGCTTTTCCTTCCAGGTCCCTGATCAGAGAGCCAGACCTTTGGCCACTGTCCAGGAACTGTGAATGACCAGGCACACTGCTCAGAGCTCTGCTCATTGTGAAGATTTTCTTTCTCTACTGTGTTTCAGGTTACCCCTGAATGTGGCTATCATGCAGCCACCATCCCTTTTCAGCTTCTATCCACAATTTTTTTTTTTTTTTGAGACAGGGTCTCATTTTGTCACCCAGGCTGGAGTGCAGTGGCACGATCACGGCTGACTACAGCCTTGACCTCCTAGGCTCAGGCGATCCTCCTTCCTCAGTCACTCAAGTAACTGGAACTACAGATATGCACCACCACGCCTGACTTTCGCCACGTTTCCCAGGATTGTCTTGAATTCCTGAGCTCAAGTGATCTGCTGGCCTTAGCCTCCCAAAGTACTGGGATTACAGGCATGAGCCACTGCATCGCACCCTACCTACATATTGAGCAGACTTACATTTACACCAAGCTTGAGCCTTTTCCCTTTCTTTCGACTGCTCATATGGGTCCCTCCATATGGCCATGGGTGTGAGTTGGGAGAGGGTATGGTGCCACCATGCTGGTTGACATGGAAGTCTAAACTACCTGCTTTTGAAGCTTACTTATATCCTGCCCCGCTCAGGCTTGATCCCAGATGTGCCATTTTCATCTTTTGATGGACTGCTGTTGGGCCTGTACAACACTATGACTTCTGAGCTTATGACATAATTCAGCTCATAATGGGAAGTTTTGGACACATTAACCAGGTGGCCATGCTGAAGCATTTTGTATCCACCAGGGCTCAACTGCATGCCAAGAGTTGTTTCTCAGAAAGCCTATAATTCTCTGATGCAGATAGTATGGCCTTACTCCAGAATCCCTTGTGATTCCCCACTGGGGCTTGTCACAAACTCTACTCTGTATCTTTCCCTGTCACTCTCTGACACCACCAAGTGTGCTGGATCACATGACCCAAGTTGTAAGACTCCTTTCTTTGTAGTCTGGATCTGTTGTAAAGCCCTTTCTTGCTCCAGGACCTACTCTAAGCTAGCAGCTTTCAGTGTTGCCTAGTAAAGGAACTGGAGCAGTATTCCCAGGCATGGAAAATACTGTCTCCAGAACCCAGGGAAGCCTACAATGCGCTGTCCTTTCTTTTTTGTGGTAGAGGAGGCAACATGCAGCAATTTGTCCTTTACTTTGGAGAGATTATCCTGACATTCCTCTAACCTTTGGAGCCCTAAAAACTTCAGTCGGCTGGGCGCGGTGGCTCTTGCCTGTAATCCCAGCACTTTGGGAGGCCGAGGCGGGCGGATCACGTGAGGTTGGGAGTTCGAGACCATCCTGACCAACCTGGTGAAGCCCTGTCTCTACTAAAAATACAAAATTAGCTGGGCGTGATGGCAGGCGCCTGTAATCCAAGCTACTCGGGAGGCTAAGGCAGGAGAATCGCTTGAACCTGGGAGGTGGAGGTTGCGGTGAGCCAAGATTGTGCCATTGCACCCCAGCCTGGGCAACAAGAGTGAAACTCTGTCTCCAAAAGCAAAAAACAAAAAACAAAAAGCAAAACAAAACAAAACTTCAGTTAAGTGGGGCAAGTGTCTGTATCTTTGCAGGGTTTATTTCCCATCCTATTACCAAGGCCTCCAGCATCTAAGTCACTGCTTGCTTGTCCTGCCTAATAAGCATGATGTCATCGATGTCATGAATTAATATGGTGTTCTGTGGGATATCTAGGCAGCCTAAATCTAAGCATAATGTCATCAATGTGATGGATTGATGTGATGTTCTGTGGGTTATCTAGGCAGCCTAAATCTAAGCATGATGTCATCGATGTGATAGATTGATATGATGTTCTGTGGGATGCCTAGGCAGCCTAAATCTCTTTGGACTCTATTGTGACAGAGGCCCAGAGAGTTAACACAGTTCTTGGGCAAAAATATGAATGAATATTGTCATTTCCTGTGAATATGAAATGTTTCTGACCTTTCATAATCAGAATAGACAAGAACACATTTGCCACATCAATGACTGTATTGCATAAACGAAAGGCTTATTAATATGGTTTAGTAATGATACCATATTTGGCACAGCAGCTGTGATCACAGCTACTTAATTGGATGAGTTTGTCTATGGTCATTTTTCAGGATCCATGTGGTTTCTGCAGGGGCCAGACTAATGAATGAAACAGACATACACTAAGGACCACTAGCTCTGTATCCTTTAGGTTCTTCAATGATGGCTCTAATCTCTGCCATCATCCCCTAACCTAGGACATAATACTTTTTGATTTACTGTCTTGGCCAAGGATGGGGGCAGTTTCAGAGGCTTGGTCTTCCCTACTATGATTGCTCTTATTCCATAGGCCAAGGTTCCAATATGGTGCCCCAATATGCATTAGCTTATACTTGAGACAAATATATCATTTCCTGCTCAGGGTCTGGGAAAATGACCACTGTATGGGTCTATGGACCCAGTGGTCTCATGGTAAGCATGACTTTGGCAAAGACTCCATTTATAACCTGGCCCCTTTAAGCCTTAAGCTTTGAATCTCTGGGCATCAACATCAACTCAGACCTTGTGTTCAATAGTTGTGAAAATGTCTGAGTATTCCAGAGTTGCATAAACCTACATAGATGGCTGTAGGTACCTTTGGGTAAAGATTGGAGGAATTATTACAGGACATGTGTGTTTCAGTGTTCCAGGTCCTTTCCTTCTAAGGATCTGACCATCTCCTCTATCAATCAGTATGGATCTGAAAATTGACTCAAGTTCAGAAACTAAGCAAGGATTGTGACTCCTTATTGGGATGAATGCCCTCGGACTCCTGCTCTTTCATTCTTGCTTTGTTTTGGTTGCAGATGCTAAGTAGCATCCTTAGTGACTGCATATAATAAATATAAATTTTTTTTTTTTTTTGAGACAGAGTCCCACTCTGTCACCCAGGCTGGAGTGCAGTGGCATGATCTCAGCTCATTGCAACCTCCTCCTCCCAGGTTCAAGCAATTCTCCTGTCTCAGCCTCCCGAGTTGCTGGGACTACAAGCACATGCCACCAGGCCTGGCTAATTTTTCTGTGTGTTTTTTTTAGTAGAAAACAGTATTCACCATATTGGTCAAGCTGGTCTCGAACTCCCAACCTCAGGTGATCAACCTGCCTTGGCCTCCCAAAGTGCTGGTATTACAGGCTTGAGTCACCATGCCTGGCCTTGTCTATAGATAGATAGATAGATAGACAGATAGATATAGATATTTCTTTTTTGAGACGGAGTCTCACTCTGTCACCCAGGCTGGAGTGCAGTGGCGCAATGTCAGCTCACTGCAACCTCCGCTTCCCAGATTCAAGTGATTCTCCCACCTAAGCCTCCCAAGTAGCTGAGATTACAGGCACACGACACCACGCCCGGCTATTTTTTTTGTATTTTCAGTAGAGACAGGGTTTCACTATGTTGGCCAGGCTGGTCTCGAACTCCTGACCTTGTGATCCGTCTGCCTCGACCTCCCAAAGTTCTGGGATTACAGACGTGAGCCACCACGCCTGGCCATCTGCATATTTTTTTCCACAGTGATACCATGCTCTATTAGCCTATTTTAACCTTTATTACTACAACTCTCTGAAAGTCATGAATAAGCCAGTCCCAGGTCCTCATCTTGCCATCTGTTTTTCTTAGATCACAGAAATTTACCAAAATTTTTGTTAGTTCACACTTGCCAAGCAGCTGACACAAAAACGGGGGTTAGACACCAGAGAGATTTATTAGTGAAGGGAGAAGGAAAAGGCGGGGAGAAAATTCAGCCTGTAGGGAAGGTATGACAACTGTGGAAGGTGACAGAGAAAGAAGGATTGGCTAGGGAAAGACCAGGACTGCAGTGTGGTCTAAGGAAGTTTGGAACAGGTTTATGGGGACTCCTCAGGCTAAAATCACCTCTCAGAGGTGTCTCTCATCTTGCCGAAAGGGGCTGGCTTGGTACCATTCTGCTGTGGTTAGTCACAGCCCGTGGGAAGTGAAGCCTTGGCACCACGCTGTGGTAGGTCCAAAGGGGAGTGGTGGGACCAATCATGCTGGCCACAGTGGAGATTTGATCCCTACACTCTCATGGCTGCCATATATGCCTGCCCCATTCCCCTGCATCTGATGTCCCCAAACCTCAACCTCCTATTCTTGCTCCCATGCCACTATTCTGTTTCCAAATTTTCTAGTTCTTTCTAACCACTTTGATTATGACTTATTAGGACACTCTGTCTGGCTTTTTATTTGAGTCCTTCCCAAGTATTCCTCTTTTTATTTTATTTTATTTTTTGAGAGAGGGTCTTGTTCTGTCACCCGGATTGGGATGCAGTGATACAATCATAGCTCATTGCAACCTTGACCTCCAAGGCTCAAGCAATCCTCCTTCCTCAGCCTCCCTAGTAGCTGGGACTACAGGGGTGCACCACTACACCTGGATTTGTTTTTTTGGAGAGAGATGAGGTCCCGCTTTGCTGCCCAGACTGATCTCGAACTCCTGGCTTCAAGCAATCCTCTTGCCTTGACTTGCCAAAGTGCTAGGATTATAGGCAGAAGCCACCAAGCCCAGCTCCAAGTATTCCTCTTAAAGTGTTCCTTTCCTTTTCTTTTCTCCTTGCTAATCCTTTTTCTCCTTTTCTAATCCTTCATGGATTATATTTTTCAAGGTAGTGAAAACCCCTCTGCAGGCCCTGCACATGAGTTGAGCTCAGGGACTAGATTTTTGTGGAAATAAAGATTTCATAGCCAAATTGAAATAAAGATGTTAGTAAAATATCCAAAGTGTTTCCTAACAGAAATACCCAAGTTACCTATAATCCCATATATATAACTAGAGAAACTAGCAGAAATCACAACACATTATTTTTAGTAATTTTAATGGTGTTTACAAAGGAATGCTCTGGCATTTTGGCTGATTATGTAGAAGGGAACTGTGCCTAAACATAAAAGGTACTCAAATAAATGTTTATGGAATGAACGAATACCTTATAATGGAAAAATGAGATCACAGAGAAAAGAGTCATATTCTTAGCTGATTGACTTTTTCCTGTCACATAGGAAGTTGTCTTTAACGAATCCATTTCCTGGCTGGTGGAAGGACTTTTGTCTTCTCTCATGCACTGTTAGAGTCTTCTGATGTGAGCATCAGTTATTCTTACTCACATGTTCCTATTCTTTGTAGAGGTCTGGCATTACTGATCTAAGGAAAGAACTTTGGATGGTAGACCCTTATAGATAGAACACTGGAGAAGGAGCTGGGCATAGTGGCTCATGCCCATAATCCCAGCACTTTGAGAGGCTAAAGTGGGAGGATTACTTGAGCCAAGGAGTTTGAGACCAGTTTGGGCAATATAATGAGACCCTATGTCTACAAAAAATAAAAGATTAGCTGGGCCTAGTGGCATGCATCTGTGGTCCCAGTTACTTGGGAGGAAGAGGTGAGAGAATTGCTTGGGCCTGGAGTTGGAGACTGCAGTGAACTATGATCACGTTACTGCACTCCAGCCTGGGTGACAGAGTGAGACTTTGAGAAAAAAAAAGAGAGGGAGAAAGAAAGAAAAGAAAAGAAAACCAGAGAGCGTCTTAAGAAACCCCTTCTATCCACCCATGACTCTAGGATCACCCATGAAGGAGACCGAAAGGATGTTACCTTCTCTTGGCCTTTCAACATGCTGTGTCTTCTGTACTTAGAATCCTGAAAGGACCCGGTAATATACCTGATATAATATACCCAGTAATAACCCAGAGATATACCTGACCAATTTCCAGACTTTAATGTTTTGTTACTTCTGTAGACTATCCCTCCAACCTGAGCACTCCCAGAAGTCCTACTGGAATCTCCTCATATTACTTAAACGTTACTTAATCCAGAGGTTGATGTGCCTGACTATTAATCCTGAGGGCAGAGCAGCTGTTACAAGCAATCTCACACATTTCACCTTCTTCCCAGACTCTTCAGATAACACCTGCTTATCCAGGATGCCATTCACCAGTAGCCCCAGCAGAATGTAGTCATCACAGTCATTAATCCAATTGGTAGAGTCATAGCCCAGTTCTACCTGTTCCTCTTTCACTTGATTCTCCTCTTTCAGTTCAGAGCCAGTCAACACCTGAACTCGGAACACTGTAGCAGGTATGTCCAAAACCACAGTCAGGTGGCTGCCAGCCTTAGCCTCCTTGATATAAAAGAAATTCTTATCCAGACTATAGGCATTCATAAGAACAGAGGCATTGGTAACATTCAGACTAGTGTGAATGGTGGCAGCAGGGTTGCCAGGAGGGCCATTGTTATTTCCCTCAAACTCTTTATCTGTGAGGCTGTTCAATTGACCTTCAAAGGAGGAGTAATTGCCCATGTGCTGGAAGAGGGAGGGGAAGAATTGGATTGGTTTTTCTGCATGAGAAGGTCACGGAAATGGGAGAGAAGGTAGTCACAGGGCATTTCTTGGTAGAAGAGGAGAAGGAAACGAACAAAGCAGGGGAGATCTCTGGCATGAAAGAGTTTTCCAATGAAGCCCAGCCTAGAGAACTCCAGAGTCACCCAAGCTTTCCTTTCCCAGGCAGACAGTATAGTAGCAATCTGGGAGACAAATCCAGGAGCACATTTCACATCATCTTCGATCATCAGGAAATAGTCAGAGTAGTTGGTAGCAAAGTTCATCAGGAAGGCATAACCCATATTTTGCTTGGAGCGAAAGGTTACATGGGTGGGAGTGTCATTAAAGTTTTTCTTAAGTTTCTTTAAGGGAAGATAGCTTTTAAGAGGAGTGTTGATCACTACTAGCTGTCTGGCCTGGATGTATGGTTGAAAGAGGGTTGAGATATTGGAGATCATTTGATCAAGCCAGTTGGGATCAGGATCTGCCAGGTGTACCAGAACAGTGAAGTATTTCTGCTCAGACAAGGAGGAAGCAAAGAAGAGAGATTGCAGGGTGTCCAAGAGGTAGCTTCCTTGGGGACGCTGCACTGAAGAAATCCCTATGGTCAGCAGTTCTAGGATTGGGGGGAAAAAGGACCTTTGTCAACTTAGAGAAATTAGGAAAGTATTTGCTATGGGTAAGGCTATGATATTCTCTTAGGTCTTTCCATATGCCAACTTTTATATATTCCTGTGGTTATTTTACATTTTCTCTCCCCCAGGACTGACTACAGACCATATTAGGAGTTAACATCTGGTCACAAGTTGAGAAGTTCTTTTTAAAATCACTGCTGTTGAAAACAATTGTGGGGGAAATGGATAAAGATGACAAACTAATATCTGCAGCTATGCCCCACCCCAAATTCCTCCTACCCCAAATTTCACTAAGCTCATGCCTATAATTTCAACCTCAGGTGTGACTCTCAGCACTTTGGGAGACCAAGGTGGAGGATTGCTTGAGCCCAGGCATTCAAGACCAGCCTGGGCAACATGGCAAAACCTGTCTCTACAAAAATTACAAAAAAACTAGATGGGTGTGGTGGCATAGGCCTGTGGTGCCAGCTACTTTCGAGGTGGGAGTGGGAGGATCACTTGAGCCTGGGAGTTTGAGGCTACAGTGAGGCGTGATTGAACTACTGCACTGCAGCCTGGCCAACAGAGTGAGACTGTGTCTCAAACACACACACACACACACACACACACACACACACACATACACACACAAACCAAAACTTCCAACACCCTTATCCCAAAAAACAAAAACAAAATTCCAATTAAAAAAACAGAAAGATTGCCCTGAACCACACTATTTGGAGAACCACACAATTTGGAGAATTTCTGGAAGACAGACAGACTACAGAACAGGACTGGTGGAGAAGTATAAGCAGAGGAATGCATAGTCCAAAAGATATGCAAGAGAACACAACTGCACAGGTGTATCTTTCTATAAAAGGCCTCAAAAAAATTCTAAGTTCAGAGCCACCAAATATAAAGTAGAGGAGTGAGCCCTGGGATGGTCCTCTGGATACTTGATTATAGAACTATTTCCAGGACGAATGGGCTAGTGCCCACCAAGAGGCTGGTGGTGGCAATGTCCATTCTCACACTAAAGTTCTAAGTATTTTTGCGTAAATAAAGTGGATGTTCTGCTAGGGGAAAGTGCATGGCATGAGTCCTGCAGCTGAAGAGAGCATCAGAAGTGACCCCAGATGTCACTCCTGCCTTACAATCGAATGAGGCAGGTTTCCATAATCACAACCCACTTTTACAAAGAGGCAAACAGAGATGGCTCTTAGAGGGAAGAAGTTCACTGTTCACTCTAGATCCTCAAATATTAATCTGAAACAAGAAGCTTCAATATAACGGAACAGAAACAACTAAATCAGAAAGAAACTACAGGAATAGAAGCTAACAGAGGAAACAATTAACTGAAGAATGCCAAATAAGTCAAATAAATACTCAGATCAGAGAGGAAATCACATTCTTTGGCAAAATAACCAGCTGATATGAATCATAAAGAGTTTGCAGAAAACATGAGTATGAGGACTTGACCAAGTTCAGGTTAGATTTTGGGGCAATAATACTTCATGCATTAGTGATGTGTTCTTTCATGTGAAGGCACAGAAGAGCAGGCTGCTTCTGTTTTTATGATGTTAGCAGCCTTTGATGTTCAATGCCTAGATCTGTTAATACATTACTGGTTGCAATATGGTGATATTCTAAGTTGAGCATTCCTGCTTTGTGTATTATCTGGAATGTTTCCGTAAAGAGGAAATTCCCCTCATTTACTCTTTGGCTACCCAGTTGTAGTTCATACAGAAAAGCAGGATAAATCTGATTCCCTTTCATCAACTTTCAAAATAAAATAATGACTTGGTTCCCTAGCATTCTCAAATGGTGACAAAATGTGTCAGGTTTTTTTTGTAGGGGGGATCCTTATAAACTCATATATTTCATGTGTTTCAAATCATGGAAATTTTATTCTCTCTCTCTTTTTTTTTTTTTTGAGACAAAGTTCACTCCTGTTGCTCAGGCTGAAGTGCAATGGCACAATCTTGGCTCACTGCAACCTCTGCCTTCCAGGTTCAAGCGATCCTCCTGCCTCAGCCTCCCAAGTAGCTGGGACTACAGGTGCCCGTCACCACGTCCTGCTAATTTTTGTATTTTTAGTAGAGATGGGATTTCATCATATTGGTCAGGCTGGTCTCAAACTCCTGACCTCAAGTGATCCACCAGCCTTGGCCTCTCAAAGTGCTGGGATTACAGGCATGAGCCACCATGCCCAGCTGGAAATTTTATTCTTATTGATGCTTAAATTGTCCTGTCTTTGGCAAATAAGCTCTTGAAGTTGGATCCTGAGCTGTTTTGATACAACTTCAGTCATTTTTGAAAGCTTCTCTGCTATCTGCTATGACATTTCCTGCCTTGGATTTGGAATCATCCACTTTTTACAAGGAGCCCCTCCCCTTGTTGTAGTGGAAAATGAGATTTAGAGTCTATGATCTGGCACCAAGGGTACTCGCTGTTGGTCATTTCTAGGCCCTTGTGGACAGAGCTAGAAACATTTAAAAAAAAAAAAAAAAGATAAAACACATCATGAGTTCATACCGATATTTTAAAACACATTCAATTAAAAATGCATCTAAACTTAAAGAAAAAAGTAGTTTTTCATTGAGAGTTCTTTGTATTATTAAAACCGACAAATGTAAGCACTCCTGAACTTAATCTTCTTTGGACATAATAAATAGCTTAGATCTGTCCCTTGAATTTTTAAAGTACTTGAATCAAGGCTGGGCATGGTGGCTCACACCTGTAATCCCAACACTTTGGGAGGCCAATAGGCAGTTGGATCACCTGAGGTCAGGAGTTCGAGACCAGCCTGGCCAACGTGGTGATACCCTGTCTCTATTAAAAATGCAAAAATTAGCATTTTTACAGGTGGTGGCTCACCCCTGTAGTCCCAGCTACTCAGGAGGCCGAGGTGGGAGAATTGTTTGAACCTGGGAGACAGAGGTTGCAGTGAGTCGAGATCTCACCACTGCACTCCAGCCTTGGTGACAGAGTGAGACCCTGTCTCAAAAAACAAAACAAAACAAAAACAAACAAACAAAAAAATAAGAAAAAAAAAGTACTTGACTCAGAAAGATCTTATTCTGTCTCAAGGTTTATTTCTTCGATTAAATACTGTTGTAACCTATGGAGATCAAACGGGTGTCACAGTCAGACTTCAGGAGGGTACATGGTACCAAAGTGAACCGGTTCAGCAAGAGAATCACAAAGCCCTGGTTGAGCTGACAGGAAAAAGACCACATGTTCTCCAGCCAAACACTTCAGTAGCAGCTGCCCACAGGATTCTCAGTGACAGGGGAAATGGGACACGTATTCTTGCTGCAGAGGCCAGTGAGGACCACAGGTAGATCAAGGCTGGTTCTATACTTTTGGGAGCAATTAACATGTAGTTAGGGATTAAAGCTGTGAGATTGGATGAGGTCACCAAAATAGTGAGTCTAGACTGAGCCCTAGGGTACATCAATATTTAGAAGTTGGAAAGAGAAGATAAACCAGTAAAAGAGACTGAGCATCTACCAGCAATGCTGGAGGAAAACCAGAAGAGTTTGGAATCCTGGAAGCGATGGAAGGGAATGTTGAATGAAGAGAGTCATTTACTGTGTCAAATGCTGTGATAGGTCAAGTAAGATAGAGATTGGAAGCTGGCCAGTGGGTACAACAACATGGAAACCATGGGCTACATAACCAAGAGTAATTTTGTTGAAAAGGCGAAGGCAAAAATCTGTGGTCTTAAGAGAGGGTTTGCTTTCTTTTATCAAGATTTGAAAAATATTATAATGTGTTTGTATGATAAAAGGAGTGAGGGAAAATCTATGGCCCAAGATAGAGAAAATTGCTTGAGTGATGTTAACGAGTGGTCAAGAAGAGGTGAAATCTAGTGTGAAGGTTCAGAGGCTGTAACTAGATAGGAGTGTGGACAGTGCACCTGTACTGAGAGAAGGGAACTTTGCTGATGACTGACCACGAGTTCTAGAGGGCACAGTGGAAGGAATCAGAAGTTGAGGAGGTGGTGGCCGGGCGCGGTGGCTCAAGCCTGTAATCCCAGCACTTTGGGAGGCCGAGACGGGCAGATCACGAGGTCAGGAGATCGAGACCATCCTGGCTAACACGGTGAAACCCCGTCTCTACTAAAAAATACAAAAAACTAGCCGGGCGACGTGGCGGACGCCTGTAGTCCCAGCTACTCGGGAGGCTGAGGCAGGAGAATGGCATAAACCCGGGAGGCGGAGCTTGCAGTGAGCTGAGATCCGGCCACTGCACTCCAGCCTGGGCGACAGAGCGAGACTCCATCTCAAAAAAAAAAAAAAAAAAAAAAAAGAAGTTGAGGAGGTGGGAGTTAGGGTCAGAAAAGAAGACACATGGAGCCTTATGAGAAGAGACTGTGTGGGATGAGAACTGCCTTGGGTTTCTTGTAGTAACCTGGCACACGCTTTTCTTAAACTAGGAATATCCATCCTCTCATGTGAAAGTTTCTTGAATCTCTCATTCCTGCTTCCCTGTCCTTTTTTTTGAGACGGAGTCTCGCTCTGTCACCCAGGCTGGAGTGCAGTGGCCGGATCTCAGCTCACTGCAAGCTCCGCCTCCCGGGTTCACGCCATTCTCCTGCCTCAGCCTCCCGAGTAGCTGGGACTACAGGCGCCCCCACGTTGCCCGGCTAGTTTTTTGTAGTTTTTAGTAGAGACGGGGTTTCACCGTGTTAGCCAGGATGGTCTCGATCTCCTGACCTCGTGATCCACCCATCTCGGCCTCCCAAAGTGCTGGGATTACAGGCTTGAGCCACCGCGCCCGGCCTCCCTGTCCTTGATTGGCTTATTTCTTTACTGAGATGATCACTCTGGCATGCACTGACACACAGTTTTCTTTTAGGGCTGGGTGTGGGGAACAGGCCCCCCAAAATGTGGCCATAAACTGGCCCCAAAACTGGCTATAAATAAAATCTCTGCAGCACTGTGACACGTCTATGATGGCCATAACGCTCACGCTGGAAGGTTGTGGGTTTACCGGAATGAGGGCAAGGAACACCTGGCCCACCCAGGGTGGAAAACCGCTTAAAGGCATTCATCAGCCACAAACAATAGCATGAGCTATCTGTGCCTTAAGGACATGCTCCTGCTGCAGTTAACTAGCCCAAACTATTCCTTTATTTCAGCCCTTCGTTTCCCATAAGGGATACTTTTAGTCAATCCTGTTTCCCATAAGGGATACCTTTAGTTAATTGAATATCTATAGAAACAATGCTAATAACTGGCTTGCTGTTAATAAATATGTGGGTAAATCTCTGTTCTGGGCTCTCAGCTCTGAAGGCTGTGAGACCCCTGATTTCCCACTTTACACCTCCGTATTTCTGTGTGTGTGTCTTTAATTCCTCTAGCGCCGCTGGGTTAGGGTCTCCCCGACCGAGCTGGTCTCGGCACTGGGTTATTATAGGTAATGTGCACGTGCAGCCTCCTTCTCAGCTTTGTTAGACTTTCGTGCTCAGTGGAGTGAAAAACAGGAGCAAGATTCTGTTCATCTGAATGGTTAAGTGCTTGTTCTTGGGTTTCTATTTTGTTTCTTTAAATCTGAGACCAGAGGACACTGGAACAGGAGGGAGTGGGATGCACTCGAAAGCTGATTATGTTATTGGATCCCAGGCACGTCTTCACAACCCAGCTTCATGTGAAGAAAAAAGTGGGAGATGTTTCATTTAATTCCCTATCCAACCTCTATGTATTTCTGAATTGGACCCAAGGTTAATAGGAAAGAGGGGTATCTGGAAAAATACTTCATTTAACATCAATGTTAAATGAAATTCAGCTCTATATTTTATAAAACACACACACGCACCACAAAAATGTTGAAAATATAGTACTGAAAAATATATTGTTTAAATGTTGACAAATAGAACTCACCTATTTCAAAGCTACATATGAAATAAAACTTTAGAAATACAAGCAAAAATAAATATATCCATAATCACACTGGGAAATAGTTAGCCTCTCTGGAAATCAATAGATTAAGTAAACAAAAATCAAGAAACAGTTTTTACTAAAACAATTAACAAAATTCATCATGTGTATGTGTTTGTGTATGTGTGTGGTGCTCATCAGCTCATCAGACGATACACATTCCTTTCAGATATCCATAGAAAATATTGGCCATGCATTAGACCATGAAGACAATTTTACTTTTAATTTTCCTGAATATTGTAATTTTATATCTCATATTCTTTGATTATAATGCAATAAAGCTAAAACTAATCATGAAAGTCTAAAAGCATCCCTTTGGAAATGAAAAAGGACTGTTCTAAATATCTCTTGGGTTAAACACGAAATCCAAATGGAAATTACCAGGTACTTAGAAATAAATGGAAATAAGAACACAGTAGACCAAAAGATGTGGGACATGGTTGAAGTGGGAGTGGGACTTAGAGAAGCAACATCTTTCAGTGTATTTTCTAGAAAGCAATCTGAAAAGAAAATAAATAAAATGAGAAAATAAAGAAACCAGGCAAAAATAAAACCAACAGAAGCAGAATGTGCAATTAAGAAGATAAAAGCAGAATGTAATTAAATACAATAGATTAAAAACTGTAAAAGATCAATAAGAGGTGCTTTTTAATAAACTAAACCTGTAGTTTTTTGTTTTTGTTTTTGTTTTGAGACAGAGTTTTGTTCTTGTCATCCAGGCTGGAGTACAATGGTGAGATCTCAACTCACTGCAGCCTCACCTCCTGGGTTCAAGTGATTCTCCTGCCTCAGCCTCCTGAGTAGCTGGGATTACAAGCATCCACCACCATGCCCAGCTAATTTTTATATTTTTAGTCAAGACGGGGTTTTGCCATGTTGGCCAGGCTGGTCTTGAACTCCTGACCTCAGGTAATCCACCCATCTTGGCCTCCCAAAGTGCTGGGATTACAGGTGTGAGCCACTGTGCCCTGCCTAAACCTATAGTTTAAAAGGGTGAAAACATAAATAATATTAAGAATGAAAATATGTCACAGCCAGATAAATGAAGATTTTAAAAATTATTATAAATACAAAAATTCTTAAGAAAATAGACAAAATTTATGAATTGGCACACCACAAAAGACAAAAAGCTATAAATGATCAATAGATACATGAAAACATGCATGATCAGCATGCAGTTGCTCAACCTACTGGTAGTCAGGGAAGAGCACATTAAAACCAAAGAATTACAGCAGTTGAAAAATCTGGGCCAGGCGTGGTGACTCATGCCTGTATTCCCAGCACTTTGGGAGCCTGAGGCAGGAGGATGGCTTGATCCCAGGAGTTTGGGACGAGCCTGGGCAACACAGAGTGACACCTACGATCTCAATTAAAAAAAAGAAAATCTGACAATACTAGCAGATGGCAAAGATGTGAAACAATAGGGCTTCATATCTTGATGGTGAGAATAAACTGATAAGTCATTTAAGACAATCTTTAGTATGTTGATTTATTTACACATACTTCACATTAGAGAGTGAACCAGTAATAACTGTGATGGGTGTGCTCTTTTGTTTTTATTTTGGTAGGCCATTTTAGGGATCAATTTGGCAAAATCTAATAAAGATATGCATGTCTTATAATCTAGCAATTTTACTCCTAGGAATATATCCTAAATAATTGCTCATGTGTGTTCAAATTTCATACAGATTTGTGTACAAGAATATTCATAGCAACATTGTTGGTAATAGAAAAAACTGGCAGTCACCTAAGTGTCTATCAACAGGAGAATGAATCAAAACATTGTGATGGTTCACTCCACACGAAGACGAAAGTTTTACACAGAGTATAACACAAATGTAACATTAAGTGAAAAAGAATGAATAGGAAGTAAAAGGAATCTCACAAACATTAAGTGAAAAAAGCAAGTTCTGGAGAAAACACACACAGTTTTATACCATTTTTATGAAGTTTAAGAACAGGCAACTAGGCTGGGCATGGTGGCTCATGCCTGTAATCCCAGCACTTTGGGAGGCCCAGGCAGGTGGATCACCTGAGGTCAGGAGTTTGAGACCAGCCTGGCCAACATGGTGAAACCTCCTCTCTACTAAAAAAATACAAAAATTAGCTGGGAATGGTGGTGGGCACCTGTATTCCCAGCTACTTGGGAGGCTGAGGCAGGAGAATTGCTTGAACCCAGGAGGCAGAGGTTGCAGTGAGCCGAGAATGCTCCGTTGCACTCCAGCCCGGGTGACAGAGTGAAACCCCATCTCAAAACAAAACAAAACAAAACAAAAACAAACAAACTGCCGAGACCAGCTGGTTCAGGGAGACCCTAACCCAGCGGCACTAGAGGAATTAAAGACACACACACAGAAATATAGAGGTGTGAAGTGGGAAATCAGGGGTCTCACAGCCTTCAGAGCTGAGAGCCCCTAACAGAGATTTACCCATGTATTTATTAACAGCACGTCAGTCATTAGCATTGTTTCTATAGATATTAAATTAACTAAAAGTATCTTTTATGGGAGATGAAGGGATGGCCTGAATTAAAGGAGTAGGTTGGGCTAGTTAACTGCAGCAGGAGCATGTCCTTAAGGCACAGATCGCTCATGCTACTGTTTGTGGCTGAAGAATGCCTTTAAGTGGTTTTCTGCCATGGGCCAGTCAGGTGTTCCTTGCCCTCATTCTGGTAAACCCACAACCTTCCAGAGTGGGCTTCAGAGCACAACCAAGGCTTCTCTGAAGAAGAACAAATCCCACCTGTGGATAGCAGCTTCTGTTCTTGCCCTGACGTTCTTGCCTCCCCATACTGATTCCTACCTACAGATTTTGGACTTGTCTTTCAGCTCCCACAATGGCCAATTTAGTGCAATAAATCCCTTAACATATCTCCTACTGGTTATGCTTCTTTGGTTGAATCCTGACTGATATACCTGCTTTAGGCTAAACTCTTTGTACTTTACGAAAAGTTGAGTAAGATTTCTATTGTTTGATACTGCAGTCCACCTACTTTATCCTCTCTGAAGAGATTAAGATAAAAGTGCTTTTGATATATTGTAAACCTCGAACACAGCACAAAACTTTGTTTATCCTTTGACACATATAAATTAAAAAATTAAGGAAACATCATAATGATGAATTATTATAGAAGAATTTCTACCAAAGTGAGGAATAAGACAAAGATGCTTGCTTCTACTTATAATGGTCAATGAAATAATGTAAGAAATTGGGAGAGAGAAATGTCGAAAAGAGACAAAGCTGTCACTATTTGCAAATAATATGATAGTCTGCATAGCTAACTCAAGATAATCTGATGAACAATTAGAACCAGCAAGAGAGGCCAGGCGTGGTGGCTCACACCTGTAATCCCAGGACTTTGGGAGGCTGAGGTGGGTGGATCACCTGAGGTCAGGAGTTCAAGACCAGTCTGGCCAACATGGCGAAACTCCATCTCTACTAAAAATACAAAAAAATTAGCTGGGTATGGTGATGGGTGCCTGTAATCCCAGCTGTTCGGGAGGCTGTGTCTGGAGAATCATTTGAACCTGGGAGGCAGAGGTTGCAGTGAGCTGAGATCGCGCCATTGCACTCCAGCCTGGGCAACAGCGGACTCTGTCTCCAAAAAAAAAAAAAATTGTAAAAAATAAATAATTTTATTGAATTTAGTAGTTGTGTCTCAGTCTCCTTTAGTCTACAGTTCAGGCTTGCTTTTGCACCTTGGCATTTTAAGGTAAGAGGCTATTGTGTAAACTCCAATTGGGTTTGTTGATGTTTCTTCCTGATTTGGTTCAGGCTCTGCATTTTGGGCAGGAATATTCAGAGGTGATGCTGTGTTCCTCCCATAGGATTGTATCAGGCAACACATGATTATGAATTTCCCCATTATTGGTGATGTCACTTAGTTGTGGTGTCTGCCGGGTTCTGCCACTGTAAAGTTAATGTGTATTATGTAGGGAAGTACTTTGAGACTAAATATACTGTTCCTCATCAAACTTCTGCCCCCTAGTTTCAGTATCTATTGCTGTTTTTTGACTGAATAACTATGATAGTTGCCAAGTAGTGGTTTCTGATCCTTCCATTCCTTCTACACTGATTGGTTGGTATTTTGTACAGAAAAGATTCCTCATATCTGATTTACTTGTCTCAATATGGACCCATGGGTATTTGAGTTTCTGGTGGGATTATTTGTTGTTTTTGAGACAGGCTCACCCAGGCTGGAGTGCAGCGGCATGATTACCGCTCACTGCAGCCTCGACCCCCCAGACTCAGGTGATCCTCCCACCCCAGCCTCCCAAGTAGGTGGGACTACAGGCATGTGCCACCAAGCCTAATTTTTGTACTTTTTGTAGAGACAGGTTCACCATGTGTCCCAGGCTGGTCTTGAACTCCTGAGCTCAAGCAGTCCTCCCACCTCTGCCTCCCAAAGTGCTAGGATGAGCCTCCGCGCCTGGCTTATCACTTAATGGGTTTTCAAAGGTGGGAGCAAAGAATGAAGGGAGAAGGGGAGCTCCCATCTTTTCCGTTACTGTATTTACTTAAAACTGGAAAAAAAAATGAATCACTGGGATGGTATTTCATTTATCTTTTGAAATGAAGAATAGATACATTAATTTAAATGATTCTCTAAAGACTATCCTTCAGCATCCCTAAAGCATTTCAAAACTATAGGCACAGTTTTTATTTTATCTTTCTGGCACCTGGTTTGGGCTTTGGGCTTAGATTAAAAACATGAGCCTTCTCCTGCCCCTGCTCCCTTTTATTCTCTGCTATCTTCTAAGCTCGACTTTTTATCTCTCAGGCCAAATTTGACTCTGTAAGGGACTTTGCATAACATTTCATCCTCAGAATCACTGATGGGCAGAGGACAGTTACATGTGTTGGGAGGGATTAAAGTATATGACATCAGTATTATATTTATACTTAAAAAATAAATACTGTCTCAACTATGAGTCTGGCTCTGAATGATATCTCTTAATATGCTTAATGCAAGAATGGCGGGCCGGGTGTGGTGACTCACGCTTGTTATCCCAGCACTTCGGGAGGCCGTAGTGGGCGGATCATCTGAAGTCAGGAGTTTGAGACCAGCCTGGTCAACATGGCGGAACCCACTTCTACTAAAAACAAAACAAAAAATTTAGCCGGGCATGGTGGCAGGTGCCTGTAATCCCAGCTACTGAGGAGGCTGAGGTAGGAGAATCACTTGAATCCAGGAAGCGAAGGTTGCAGTGAGCAGAGATGACACTCCAGCCTGGGTGACAGAGCAAGACCCCATCTCTACTAAAAATACAAAAATTAGTCGAGCTTGGTGGCAGGCACCTGTAATCCCAGCTACTCGGGAGGCTGAGGCAGCAGAATCGTTTGAACTTAGGGATCAGAGGTTGCAGTGAGCAGAGACCGTGCCACTTCACTCCAGCCTGGGTTAAAGAGCAAAACTCTATCTCAAGAAAAAAAAGGCTGGGAGCGGTGGCTCAAGCCTGTAATCCCAGCACTTTGGGAG
>NW_012123043.1:5798517-5803979 GCF_000951035.1 Colobus angolensis palliatus
TTTAAAGTCAAAGTTAAAAAAAAAAAAAAAAAAAAAAAAAAAAAAAAAAGAAGAGCATATAGTAAAAGTTTTCCAAAAATAATATTGTAATAGGGACTTTTCCCCCAAAACAGTCATAAAACCTAGAAGCTATAAAAACCATGAACGAATTTGATTATGGAAAATATTCTTTTTTTCTTTGCCTGCTTCATTTTTCCTTTATATGACTATGTAAGGTTTTTAAAATTCATATGACAAATAACCATGAACAAAAGACAAGTGGCAAAGAGGGATATATTTAACAATAGATAAATGCAATGATATGTATATAATATATAAAATGAGCACTCATAATATATTTTAAAACTCCTAGAAATCAACAACAAAAAGCAATCAACACAGTAGAAAATTACCAGAGGATATGAATAGACCATCCACAGAGTGAATAAATATGACCCTTAAACATAAAAAAAGCTCAACTGTCACAATAATCAGGGATAACAAATTATCACAAATATCACCAAATCAAAGGAAATATTTTCTGCCCTTCAAAGGAAATATTTTCTGCCCTTCAAATTGACAAGCAACAACAGCACTGGCAAGATTGTGAGGAAATAGATATCCATAAACTGACGTGATTAATAGTAAGCTTTTTTCGATGCAGTTTTGAGGTGTCAAAATCTAAAGTGCATGTGCTCTTTCACTCATTAGTTCCACACATACAGGTATATTTCTCGTAGAAATTTTTTTTTTTTTTTTTTTTTTTTGGAGACGGAGTCTCGCTCTGTCACCCAGGCTGGAGTGCAGTGGCCGGATCTCAGCTCATTGCAAGCTCCGCCTCCCGGGTTTACGCCATTCTCCTGCCTCAGCCTCCCAAGTAGCTGGGACTACAAGCGCCCGCCACCTCGCCCGGCTAGTTTTTTGGATTTTTCAGTAGAGACGGGGTTTCCCCGTGTTAGCCAGGATGGTCTCGATCTCCTGACCTCGTGATCCGCCCGTCTCGGCCTCCCAAAGTGCTGGGATTACAGGCTTGAGCCACTGCGCCTGGCCTGAAATATTTTAACATATGAGCAAAAATATATTAATTGTGATGTTGTTTGTAGTACAAAAAGTTGAAAACAATTGAGTTCTCATCAATAAGAATAGTCAAGTAAATTTTTTTACATCCACACTATGTTGATGACAGCAGTTAAAAAAAGAAGGAGGTAAGGAAAAACTCTCCAAAATATACACTTTTTTTCAAGACAGGGTCTCCTCCTGAATTTTTGCAAACTATGCATCCATCAGAGGTCTAATATCCAGCATCTATAAAGAACTTACACAAATTTGCACAAGAAAAAAGCAAACAACCCCATTAAAAAGTAGGCAAAGGAAATGAACAGACACTTTTCAAAAGAAGACACACATGTGGCCAACAACCACATGAAAAAAATCTCTTCACTGATCATTAGAGAAATGCAAATCAAAGCCACAATGAGATACCACCTCACACCAGTCAGAATGGCTATTACTAAAAAGTCAAAAGCCAACAGATTCTGGTGAGGCTGTAGAGAAAAAGGAATGCTTACACACTGTTGGTGGGAGTGTTAATTAGTTCAACCATTGTGGAAGACAGTGTGGTGATTCCTCAAAGACCTAAAGACAGAACTATCATTCGACACAGCAATCCCATTACTAGGTATATACTCAAAGGAATAGAAATTGTTCTATTGTAAAGACACATGCATGCGAATGTTATTGCAGCATTATTCATAATAATAAAGATATAGAGTCAACCTAATGCCCATCAAGGAAAGACCAGATAAAGAAAATGTGTACATATATACCATGGAACACCATGCAGCTATGAGAAAGGAGATCTTGTCTTTTGCGGGGACGTGGATGGAGCTGGAGGCCATCATTCTTAGCAAACTAATGCAAGAACGAACAGAAAACCAAATACTGCACATTCTCACTTATAAGTGGGAGCTAAATGATGAGAACACATGGAAACATCGAGGAGAACAACACACTCCGGGGCTTACTGGATGGTGGAAGGTGGAGGAGGGAGAAGATCAGGAAAAATAACTAATGGATACTAGGTTTAATACCTGGGTGATGACATAATCTGTACAACAAACCCCCATGACACAAGTTAACCTATGTAACGAACTTGCACATATACCCCTGAATTTAAAGTCAAAGTTAAAAAAAAAAAAAAAAAAAGACAAGAGTCTCCCCTGTGTGGCCCAGAGCTGGAGTACATTGGCACAATTATAGCTCACTATAGTCTCAAACTCCTGGACTCAAGTATTCCTCCCACCTCAGCCTCCCAAAGTGTTGAGATTACAGGCGTGAGCCACCAAACCCAGAAAACATGTACAAATGAATGAATGAAAAAAGCAAATCTCAGAACAAAACATATAAGATGGCCTTTAAAAATCCCCCAGACATGTATATATGTAAGTGTTAGAAATCTGGATCTCAAGAGGGTACTTATCAGACTTCTAGGGGAGAGGAGAGGAATGAGGGAGAAAAAGGAACTATTACTTTTTACTCACTATACAATATGTATATACTTACAATGTATTGTATGGAAATAGTTTATAATGAGAATATGTTTGTTTACCACAAATGAAGTTCCATAAAGACTGCAAGGGTAGCCCACACTGAGGTTGAAAAGGGCAGGGTCTCTATCATATGGAGAGTCTAAAAAGCATCAGAACTGATTCTACTGATCTGAAACATGTCCTAGTCCTAGCTGTGCTCTCCACAATCATCTCTGTGCCTCAGATCTACTAAAGCATACTTCTCAGGCTTTAATGTGCATACCAATCGCTTGGGGCTCTGGTTAAGATGAAAATTCTGATTCTGTAGGTCTGGGGAGGACCTAAGGTTCCACATGTGGAACAAGCTGCCAGACAGACGCTGCTGATGTCCATGGACACTAGCTGTCAGTCTGTGGACCACAGCACGAGTGGCAAGCTATTAGATGCTCTTTAGAGCCCCACAGAACCCGACGGGACTACCCACTCAAGACACTGCATTGTCCCCTCCCTAGTTCTTTCCCTTTTACTCAGTCCCCCTTCCCATAGTTTTCTCCTGTACTTTTCCCGTTGTCTCTCTTGTTTCATCAGAAGAGGGACTGGCAGATTCACGGAGTCAGAATTGCCATCTTTTGCAGTCAAATTTTTTTTTTTTCTTTTTGAGATGGAGTCTCGCTCTGTTGCCCAGGCTGGAGTGCAGGGGCGCGATCTCGGCTCACTGCAAGCTCCACCTCCCGGGTTCATGCCATTCTCCTGCCTCAGCCTCCAGAGTAGCTGGGACTACAGGCGCCCACCACCTAGCCTGGTTAATTTTTTGCATTTTTAGTAAAGACGGGGTTTCGCCGTGTTAGCCAGGATGGTCTTGATCTCCTGACCTCGTGATCTGCCCGCCTCGGCCCCCCAAAGTACTGGGATTACAGGCGTGAGCCACCGTGCCCGGCCCTTTTGCAGTCAAATTCTATAGGCCTAGTCCTTCATTTCAGCATCCCTGTTCTCTTCCCGAGTTATCTGTTCCCCTTCCTTTCCACTTGCCTTCCCTCTCTACCCTTGCCTAACCTGGATGATCTACACCCCCAGTGGACACTCACTTTTTTCTGTGGGAGAGGCTCCAAGCAAGATGTGGGAGTTCACATTTTTAAGCGGTTCTGAGTTTTTCTGCATATCTTTGAAGGTTTTCATGTGGTTTGTTCTACCAGGATTGATCTGCATTCAGGCTCTCTGCCAAGCTACCGTCTCCTTTTCCTTCTGAGAAAAGAGTGAGTTTCAACTCTGTGATTCATCCCCTTTGGGAAAAATGGCTAGTTACATTTCCCTTTGCATAATATAATGAAATTATCTTCAGGATACAGGGCAGGTTGGCTCAGGCTCAGTTCAAACTTCTTCCTTCTCTTCTGAAACAATCCTACCCCAGGGGTTGTTACATATGTAGATTATGGATCCTGGAGTAAAGGGAGTTGGGATTTCTCTAGCTCTCCTTAGCTTTATGTAGGGAATGAGACAATGTCCAGCTCTGCCATTCTTTACCCACAATTATCCTTTTTGATTACAGTCTTGTTTGGGTCACCTAATCCCAAGAAGGGCATAGCATGTGTTAAGCATGAGAGATACAGGAGGCCAGGTAAGCACCCCAGTGCTTCACTCTAAATTCTTTCCCACTGGTGGCATTTCACCCTTCCAAGTTCATTCACCACCCTCCCTTCTTTTCTTTGCCTTTTCTGGGTTCTGGCGGAATTTTCTCTGCTCCTTAAAACTTTCTTGACTTGGAGAAATGACTTAACTGTTGTGAGCTTCAAGATCCTAATGCAGAAAATGGGGGATAATGTATAACTTTGAAAACCAAGGGAACTTTTCTGTAATGGGAAACTTACCAAACAAGAAGAAAAATCTCTACGTCATCAATTGCTATAAGAAAAGGGCAAACTGCTGAAGCATTAAATCAGTGTTATTTCTTCCCAGCCCTGAATTTTGTTTCTTCCAGAGTATTACCATCCCTTATTGTCTCCATCAAGGAAAAATATGTTGATTCCTCAAACTTGCTTGTCTTTTTTCTTCCTTGAATGTCTATGGCATTTGTGACAGTTTCATTTAAATATACATTCAGATAAATGCTTTCTTTCATTCAGTCCAGGAAAGTCTGCCCCACTTAAAATTTCTGGTACTCACCAAAGACAGGAAACTTGCAGTATCAAAGGGATTTTCGTCAATGAAATAGAAGATTGGGAGCACTACTGCTGTTGCAATAATGGTGAGTTTCCATAGAAAATCTCTCATGGTGCTGGGGTTGGAAACTTGCAGAGCTGTTTCCCGATTTGTGATCCTTCAATGTATTCTTGGATATCTGAAATATACACACTACTGAGAAAAGTTTTCATCTGATGGTAACATAAAAAAATTCAAATTGTAAGATATTATCATTGAATAAGTATAGTTTCCAAAGCCAGTAATATTAAACCTGGGGTTCTTATATATATATATATTTTTTTTTTTGAGACAGAGTCTTGCTCTGTCACCCGGGCTGGAGTGCAGTGGCCGGATCTCAGCTCACTGCAAGCTCCGCCTCCCGGGTTTACGCCATTCTCCTGCCTCAGCCTCCCAAGTAGCTGGGACTACAGGCGCCCGCCACCTCGCCCGGCTAGTTTTTTGGATTTTTAGTAGAGACGGGGTTTCACCATGTTAGCCAGGATGGTCTCGATCTCCTGAACTCGTGATCCGCCCGTCTCGGCCTCCCAAAGTGCTGGGATTATAGGCTTGAGCCACCGCGCCCGGCCTCTTATATATATTCTTAAGAATCCTTAATGATTTTTTTTTCCCTTAAAAACAGAGCTATGCCTTTCTCACATTTGAGAAACATGGATATATAAAAATGCATGCAAAGTGCCCTTAATATCACAGCTTTAGTTGCCCCTACTCTTGCCTGCAAGTCTCCATATCCATTCCTTCATTTTCCTTCTTCTGGAC
>NW_012123043.1:5804104-5814175 GCF_000951035.1 Colobus angolensis palliatus
TTTTGTATTTTTAGTAGAGACGGGGTTTCACCCTGTTAGCCAGGATGGTCTCGATCTCCTGACCTCGTGATCCGCCCGTCTCGGCCTCCCAAAGTGCTGGGATTACAGGCTTGAGACACCGCGCCTGGCTGGACACCAATGTTTAATTAAATTTCCAGAGCTCTTTCTTACCTTGATTGCCCCAACTCCAAAGTCCCTGACATGATTTCTGCCAAAGGCAAGGTGAAGAGAAGAGACCTTGATTCTGTTTTAATAGGAGTTTCCAAGTGCATTATAGAGAATATTTCTTATTCACACATTTGAACCAGACAGCATTCATCGAGGAGGTAAGGAAGGGGTGATGGGAATCGAGAGGGTGTGATCTCTAATGGGTATTTGTAATAGAAGAATCTTGCAAGAGCCTATTGACTCCTTCACCCTACTGACTCTCTGGAGTCAGGAAGATATTTTTGCAGACTTTATTCTAGTTGGTATATATATATCCTACATTAAGCATCATGGAATGTTTTAGAAGGAGATATCTGAAGCCTTTAATTCTCTCTCCCCTCCAAATTCTATCCTTCCCAGAGTGCCCACTGCACCCTGTCTACCACTAACTCTTATGTTCGATACAGATGTCGATTTGGCTCATGCTGAGCCAGTTCTGTGAGGTGGAAATCTTTATCAGTTGCTAAGTACCCTCTTCCTCATCTCTTTCTACAATCCTCAATGGGATCAGAACACACTGAAGCCATATCTAAAGGCTGTAGCTCCAAGAAGAAAAGACAGTGGGTTATTCTGTCCTCTCCAAACCTGAACCTTGAGCCACCATTTCCTCTCGTATTTAGATGTGATAGCCCTATGTTCCCACAGGTTTTCCTGCCTGATGCCAGAGACTGTCTTTCCTATGTATCACTGCTTCTCAGGGGCTTTGGGAGCAAATTCAGATTCTTCCAGGGCAGTCCTCTCCATTACCTGAAGTCTGGACCCTTTTTGGTTAGGCATTCATCTTTCATGACTCTTTTTCATGTCAGTTTCTTTTGTTCTTCTGGATGACTCATGGAACAAAACGTAGACATGGCACTTCTAAGCACTTGTTAAGGACCTAATGTAGGTGATGAATGGCATCAAGTCAGAGGTCCCAGGGACAATTTCCCTTTCTGACAGGAAACTTCCAGTCCCCCAGAACTTTTGAGGGGACAGTAACTAAGGAGATTGAAAAGGTCCTCACCTTGACTGGAGCTGTAGTTTCATCTGAGATTTTTTTTTTTTTTTTCTGGATGCACAGCGACTGACCTGTCCTCTATACCACTTGAATGTTCAGGGCTTTCCCCAAGGTTAAGAAGAAGAAAATAAAATGTTTGGGGACCCTGGGATGGGGCCAGAAGGTGTACACATCCTCTGAGGCAAGACAAAGTTAGTCAGATGACACCCCCTCCCATGACAACCATTGTTCTCCCTGAATGGGGGCTGATTACCAACACCCAGTCTCACAGCCAGCACCAGCTCATTGTGGAAGGAGATGGTGAGGAAGATCTAATATCAGCTTCCTATGATTCTGAACTGGATCTAGGGTTGTGGACTGTAAGTGGTCACATTTTTCTCCAAATAAAAATAGTTTTGGCAGGTCACGATGGCTCACACCTGTAATCCCAGCACTTTGGGAGGCCGAGGCTGGCAGATCGCTTGAGAACAGGAGTTCAAAATTAACCTGCCAACATGAGAAAACCCCGTCTCTAGTAAAAATACAAAAATTAGCTGGGTGTGGTGGCGCACACCTGTAATCCCACCTACTTGGGAGAATGAGGCAGGAGAATCACTTGAAACTGGGAGGCGGAGGTTGCAGTGAGCTGAGATCACACCACTGCACTCCAGCTTGGGCAACAGAGTGAGACTGTCTCAAAAAACAAAAACAAAACAAAAAAAAAATAGTTTTATTGGTATTTTTCTCAATTATGAATATAATACATGTTCGATTAAAACATTAAATCAATTACAAGAAAAAAGAGTAAAAATGACTCAAAGCAATAACCTCTTCTTAATATCTGGTGAACATCTTGAATCTGTCAATCAAGGAAAATGACCAAGGCAAGTCTCAGTCATTTTAGGAGGTTTATTTACCAAATTAAGGACATCTGCCTGGGAGACAGGTCTATGCTTTTCACCAAAGATAATTTTGAGGGCTTCAATATTTAAAAGGGGAAAGGGCAGGATATAGAGAAATATACACTTTTCATGTGAGGGGTGTAGGGGAAAATAGTCATTCATGCCTTTGGCCCAGTGAATCTGTATTTTTACATAAGATAGCGTAGACAATAGGCAGAGGAAGCAATCAGATATGCATTTGTCTCAGGTGGGCAGAGGGATGACTTTGAGTTCTGTCCTATGTCCCCCTCTCCCCAGCACCTGTGAAAATAAGCCATCAATTTACATTGCCATGGTGAACTTTTTTTTTTTTTTTTTTTTTTTGAGACGGAGTCTCGCGCCATGGTGAACTTTCAATGGCAGCTTTTTAGGGTAAAGATCTTGGGACTCACAAGTGGGCAAAATGTGGGGGAGGTATGTGACTTTTCATTTCTGTTGCCATTTTACTTAGGAACAAAAATGGGAGGCAGGTCTGCAGGCTTCAGTTCCCAGGCCTGACTTTTCTCTTTGGTTTAGTGAGTTTAGAGTCCCAAGATTTATCTTCCTTTCACAAATAAAAATGAGAAGGATGGATGCAAATCTGACTTTATGGCAACAGAGGTCAAGTGACTCAGAAGCTCTCCAACAGTGTCATTTGAGCAACACAACTTCTCAAGTGTGGCAATTTCTCGGGGAGTTCAGGGAAGAATTAAATCTGTCTCCACAAATGGACCATTTTCAGTTTTCTTGGGCAATTTCTAATTCTCACTTATTCCAGACATGCTGTCCTTTTCCCCTAAAAATTTCCACCACTCCTGTTTATCTGTTGTCTTCCTTATTGTCCTTAATAATTAATATCCTAAGTCTGTCTTTCCCAGCGCTGTTCCTCGCACCCCACCCACCATTCCAAGACTGTTCTGGAAAGCACATACCATTAGCCGCTATCTAAGGAAAAAATGATGGCAATATAATGCGATAATTTTTATAAGTCCAGAATTGCAGTGTGCACTTGTAAGACAGATTCTTTCAAAAGAACTAGATCTGAAAGAAGAATTAATTTTTTTTCTTGGTAATGATGTTGCTTTAATAAAGTCACATGCTCAGAATATGTTCCAGTTTCTCTCTCCCCTTTCCCTCTTCTTCTTTGGTTCCATATTTTCCATCCTCCGTCTTCTTCTTCTTGATCCTTATCTCCTTCCTATTCTTCTGCTGCTTCTCCTGGTCGCCAAGGAACACTCCTTAAAAGAACGATGTAGAGAGCGCCTGGTACAGCCTCAGCCGCCGGAAGCTGCGTCCCGGGCCTGGCGCACAGGCCCAGACTCTGCGGGGCGCGAGGCTGCCCCGGTGCAGGTGCAGAGGCTGGGGCGCCGCTTCTCAGAGGGTGCCCATGGAGACCTACCCTTTGACGCACCCTCGCTGAGGATTGGGGTCTCCGGCTCAGAGCAAGACTGGGCCCAGCCGCGGGCAGGGTAGGAGGCAGGGTGGATGTGGCAACGACGGTGGTGCGATGGTAGCCCCCGAGGAGCTTGTCCACTTCTTGCATCTGTACAGCCCCTGGTGCAGAATTGGATTCTGTGGTTGGGTATTTAAAGGACATTATCATGGATAAAGAATTCTAGGTATTACAGAGATTTCATAGACAAGTACTGTCAGGAGTTTGAAGATGCAGAAGAGAATAATCACCTGTGGTGCCTTAAAAAAAATTTTTTTTTTTGAGATAGGGTCTCGCTATGTTGCCCAGGCTGGAGTGCAGTGGTGTTATCAGGGCTCACTGCAGCCTCGACCTCCCGGGCTCAAGCAAATCCTTCCATGTCAGCCTCCTGAGCAGCTGGGACTACAGGTACACATGGCTACTTTTTATTTATTTATTTTTTTTAAGGGACTGAATCTCACTATGCTGCCCAGGTTGGTATCACACTCTTGGATTCAAGCAGTCTTTCTGCCTCAGCCTCCCAAAGTGTCGGAATTAGAGGCCTGAGTCACCATGCTTGGCTATGCTGCCAATTTTTAAAACCTTTTATTTTAGGTTCGGGGTACACGTGCAGGTTTGCTATGGAGGTAAATTGCCTGTCATGGGGATTTGGTGTACAGATTATTTTGCCACCCAGGTAATAAGCATAGTATCTAATAGGTAGTTTTTCCATCCTCACCCTCCTCCCTCCCTCTACCCTCAAGTAGGCCCAGGTGTCTGTTGTTCCCTTCTTTGTGTCCATATGTTCTCAATGTTTAGCTCCCACTTGTGAGAACATGTGGTATTTCATTTTCTGTTTCTGGGTTAGTTCCCTTAGGAAAATGGCCGCCAGCTCCATCCATGTTCTTGCAGAGGACACACAATCTCGTTCTTCTTTTATGGCTGCAAAATGTTCCATGGTGTACATGTGCCACATTTTCTTTATCTAGTACAACATTGATAGGCATTTAGGTTTATTCCATGTCTTTGCTGTTCTGAATAGTGCTGCCATGAACATATCTATGCAAAACCCAATAATGGGATTGCTGGGTCAAACAATAATTCTGCCTTGAGTTTTTTGAGAAATTGCCAAACTGCTTTCCATAGTGGCTTAACACTCCCTAACTAATTTAAACACTTCCACCAACAGTGTATAAGTGTTCCTTTTGCTTTGCAACCTCACCAGAATGTTAATTTCTGACTTTTTAATAGTAGACATTCTGACTGGTGTGAGATGGTATTTCGTTGTGGTTTTGATTTGACTCTGATGATTAAGTGATGGTGAGCATTTTTTCATATGCTTCTTGGCCATGTGTATGCCTTCTTTTGAAAAACGTCCATGTCCTTTGCTTACTTTTTAATGGGGTTGTTTTGCGCTTGTTGATTTATTTAAGTTCCTTATAGATTCTGAATATTAGACCTTTGTTGGACGTGTAATTTGCAAATATTTTCTCCCCTTCTGTAGGTTGTCTGTTTACTCTGTTGATAGTTTCTTTTACTGTGCAGAAGCTCTTTAGTTTAATTAGGTCCCATTTTTCAATTTTTGTTCTCATTGCAATGGCCTTTGGCATCTTCATCATGAAATCTTTGCCAGGTGTTATGTCCAGAATAATATTTCCTAGGTTATCTTCCAGTGCTTTTGTAATTTTAGATTTTCCATTTAAGTCTTTAATCTGTCTTGAGTTTATTTTTGCATATGGTGAAAGGAAGGGGTCCAGTTTCAGTCTTCTGCATATGGTCAGCCAGTTATCCCCACACCATTTATTGAATAGGGAGTCCTTTTCCTATTGCTCGTTTTTGCCAACTTTGTGGAAAATCAGATGGTTGTAGGCATGCAGCATTATTTCTTGGCTTTCTACTCTGTTCCTTTGGTTTATGTGTCTGTTTTTGTACCAGTACCATGCTGTTTTGGATATGGTAGCCTTGTATAGTTTGGCATCGTGATGCCTCCAGCTTCTTCTTTTTGGTTAGAATTGCTTTGGCTATTCCACTTCTTTTTTGGCTTCATGTGAATTTTGAAATAGTGTTTTTCTAACTCTGTGAAGAATGTCACTGGTAGTTTGATAGGAATAGCATTGAATCTGTAATTTGCTTTGGGCAGTATGCCATTTTAACAATATTGATTCCTCCTATTTATGAGCATGGAATAGTTTTCCATTTGTTTGTGTAGTCTCTGATTTCTTTGAGCACTGTTTTGTAATTTTCATTGTAGAGATCGTTCGCCTCCCTGGTTAGTTGTATTCCTAGATATTTTACTCTTTTTGGGGCTGTTGTGAATGGGATTTATGCTGCCTATTTTTAATAAATATACCTTCTTGGTAGAAAAGTGTAAACAATTTGTAAAAACAAAACCAAACAAAAACCCTAAACAAACAAACAAGCAAAAAAAAGTGTTGGCGAGGATGTAGAGAAATTGGAACCCTCATACATTGCTGGTGGAAATGTAAAATGATGTAGCCACTGTGGAAAACAGTTTGGGAGTTCTTCAAAAGTTAAACATAAAGTTAACATATGGCCCAGCAATTCTACTCCTAGGTATATACCCAAGAGAAATGAACATATATGTTCATGAAAAACTTTGTACATTTATGTTCATAGCAGTATTATTTAAAAGAGCCAAAACTGAAAACAACCTAAATGTATATCAATGATAAATGGATAAAGAAAGTGTGATTCCATACAATGCAATATTACTCAGCCACAAAAAGGAAGTGTTGACCCTTACTACAACAGGTATTAGCCTTGAAAACATGATGCTGGGTGAATGCCAAACACTAAAGGCCAAACAGTGTACGATTCCATTGATATGAAATGTCCAGAATAGCAAATCTACTGAGATGGAAAGTAGAGTAGTGGTTGCTAGGGGCTTGGGAAATGGTGAAAGGGGAGAGTTTGATCATTGGTCTAGGGTTCCTTTTTGGGGTGATTAAAATGTTCTGGAATTAGACACTGGTGATCGTTGCACAACTTTGTGAATATGCGAGAAAAAAGAACTCCACTGAATTGTACTTTTAAGGGATTGCTCTTATGATGCATGAATCATGTCTCTATTTTAAAAAGAACTCTAAAGTCCTAGAAAAAAAAAGAAAGAAAATTATCTGGCTGTCCTGGGACTGCTGTTTCTCCTAAAATATCTTCTTGTATTCAGTAACCCTACTACTTCTCCTGAGTAGACACCTGCCCAGGTGCTTCTGAGTCAGATTTCTGTGCGATGAATTGATGTTGAGCATTCTCCCTGGGATCCCCTTCTCCCAGCATTCATGTTGGTGTGCCAACAACATCACACAACTTAACATCACACAACCTCTCTGTTCCAAATACCACAGACAAGATTTACACAAATCATCTGTATGAATGTTACCAGTGGAAGGGATACAAGTTACCGGCGGTGAATCTATACGGGTGTGCAGCAACTTCAAGAATTCGACTAAGGGGCAGAAGTCAGAAAAAGAGACTGAGGCAAGTTGCAGAGGAGGAGTGGAAGTTTATTAAAAAGCTTTAGAACAGGAAAGAAAGGAAAGTACATTTGGAAAAGACCCAAGTGGGCACTGAGAAGGTCAAGTGCAGTGTTTAACCTGGATCCTAGGACTTTAGAGGCTGGCCTCCTGCTGGTGCCTTGCACCCCTTTCCCATGATTCTTCCCTTAGGCTGGAAAGCCTGCATGAACAATGCCCTCCTTATCCTTGGGAAGTGAGCTCATGCAGTGTGTTTAGGAAGTTGTGTGCATGCCCATCCGAGGCTTTCTTCCCTTTTCTGGTGGTGCACCCCTGGAACGTCATATTCTGCCATTTTGTCTCTCACTGCACATAGCCGGGAATTTGCTTCCTTCTGGTGTCTGCATTCAATTAACACTCTAGTTCTGCATCCTTGGATTTCAACCAACTACAGATCAAAAATATTCAGAAAAGAAAAAAAAACAACAATAAAAAATACAAATTAAAAAATACAGTATATAACAACTATTTATATAGCATTTACAATTGTATTAGGTATTATAAGTATTCCAGAAATGATTTCAACTGTACAGGAGGATGTATGTAGTTATACACAAATACTATGCCATTTTATATCAGGGACTATAGCATCTGCAGATTTTGATATTCTTTGGGTGTCCAGGAACCAATTCCTTGGGGATACCGAGGGATGACTATAATGTGATCATGTAACCAGGAGAGTGCATTAGCTAGGGTGGAGGAAGTCGAAAACCCCACATTCACACACTTCAAATATTGTGGGTTTGCTTGCTCAACATCCATTTCAACTTTTCCTAAGGTGCCTCCCTGTTTGCAGAGACTGGAAAACTAAAACCTGCATTTTCAGATTCCTTAGCAGCTAAAGTTCTCATATGATTTAGATATAGGTTTCCAGAGTCAGATGGACATGTATGAGATCTGGAAATGGAACATTTGTAAAATGGGGATAATAATAATACCTATCTCATTGAGTTTGATGTGAGATATATATATATTCTCTCAGTCTATGTAATATGCTATATATAACATAAACTATATGTAGTATAGTCAAGTAGTAGCATATAGTGAGTGTATGTGTATATATGTATATGCAACACATACATATCTAGTCTATACTATATGTAATATATATTTATAGAGTGTAGTGTATATATACTTATCTATACTGAATATATATAACCACCATATATAGTATACTGTATATTGCATATATATGTGTGTGTATACACACACACACACACAATTATCTCTTGATATCTGTGGAAGATTTTTTCCAGAACCCCTGTGGATACCAAAATCCACAGATGCTCAAGTCCCTTATATAAAATAGCATAGAATAATATATCCTTGTATATAAGCTATGCATATCCTCCTGTATACTTTAATCTCTCAATTACTTATAATACCCAATACAATGCCTACACATCACTTCATCCACATGGATTCAACATAGCACTTGGCATGTGGCAAATTTTCCTTTTTGGAATTTTGTGGAATTTTTATTTTTCAAATATTTTTGATCTGTGGTCAGTTGAATCCATGGATGTGGAATCCACAGATATGATGGGCTGACTGTCTCTCCCTCTCTGTCTCTCTTTCTCTCTATCTATATAATAGAGTGCCTGGCCCATAGTAGGCAGCATGTATGTTTTAGCTATTATTAGCTATTTTTAAAAATTACATATTTATAAGGCATAGTTTAATGTTTTGATACATTTATGTGTTGTATGATGACCAAGTCAGGGTATTTTTTGTTTCCATCACCTCATGCAGATCTGCTGGTGATGGAAATCTAAAATGAAGCCAAGCTTGGAAACCACTGGCGTTGGGCCTTAATCTTGGTAAGGAACTTGGGCTTAAATGCAATCGGAAGATGCTAAAGGGCTTTAAGCAAGGGAATCACATGACATTAAAAAAATATTTCTAAGAGATAGCTCAGGCTTCAGTGTAAAAAGACAGGAAGTGGGGAAGGAGAAGGAGGAGGAAAAGAGTCAAGTGGTTACAGAAGCCAAGTAGAAGATGATGGTAGTTATGCAGTTTTAATAGAAACAAGAGAAAAACAGCTGGGTTTGTGGTATCTTTTGGAAATGGATTTCACCAATAGTACTGATAGATTGGATGTGGGTAGCTGTGATGGTTAATTTTTTTTTTTTTTGAGACGGAGTCTCGCTCTGTGGCCCAGGCTGGAGTGCAGTGGCGCGATCTTGGCTCACTGCAAGCTCCGCCTCCCAGGTTCATGCCAGTCTCCTGCCTCAGCCTCCCAAGTAGCTGGGACTACAGGCGCCCGCCACCACACCCAGCTAACTTTTTGTATTTTTTAGTAGAGATGGGGTTTCACCATGTTAGCCAGGATGGTCTCAATCTCCTGACCTTGTGATCCACTCGCCTCAGCCTCCCAAAGTGCTGGGGTTACAGGCACAAGCCACCGCGCCTGGCCTGTGATGGTTAATTTTAAGTGTCTACTTGACTGGATTAGGAATATACAGAGAGCTGGTAAGGCATTATTTTGAGTATTCCTGCAAGGGTGTTTCTGGAAGAGATTGATGTTTGAATCAGCTGGCAGTAAGGAAGATCCACCCTCAATGCAAGGGGTGCCTATCCAATTGCTGAGGGCTTGGAAATAAAAAGACAGAAGAAAAGATAATTCCCGCTCTTCTTCTGAAGCTGGAACACCATTCTTCTCCTGCTGTTGAACATCAGAACTCCAGGTTCTCTGGCCTTTGGACTCCAGGATGAGCACCAGCGTTTCCCCAACCCCTGCTCCACACCCTCCGACTCCTAGTTCTCAGGCATTTGGCCTGAGAAAGAGAGTTACATCATTGGCTTACACCTGGTTCTGAGGTTTTTGGACTTGGATTGAGCCATGTTACTGGCTTCTGGCTTCTCGGGCTCTCCAGCTTGTAGGCAGCCTATCTTGGGACTTCTCAACCTCCATAATTGTAATCATTTGAGCCAATTCCCATAATAAAACTTCTATCTATCTATCTATCTATCTATCTATCTATCTATCTATCTATCTATCTATCTATCTATCTATCTATCTAT
>NW_012123043.1:5814225-5821697 GCF_000951035.1 Colobus angolensis palliatus
CTATCTATCTATCTATCTATCTATCTATCTATCTATCTATCTATCTATCTATCTATCTATCTATCTATCTATATCTATCTATCTCTATCATCATCATCAATCAATCAATCATCTATCCATCTATCCTACTGGTTCTGTCTCTCTGGAGAACTCTGAATGATAACAGTAGGTTAGACTAGATGAAGTAAATCAAAATCTCTGGGGCATCTCTGACAGCATATGTGTCTCCCAATCACATTTGCATGGGTTCTGCTAGATCACAAGGCTCAAATGGCAGGGTAGTTTGCTCCACAACCTTGACCTTCTGCAAAGATTTTTCTTGCTCCCGGTCTGACTCAGAACTATCATCCTAATGTGTTACTTGGCAAATGGATTGTAGCAGCATGCCCAGAAGTTGAGTATATTGCCTCTGAAATCCAATAATTTTCACCAAGCATTGGGTGTCTCTTCATGGTGAATGGTACAAGATGCAAAGCAAGGAAACATGTCTAACTTTAGAGGGAATAGCCCAATATGCCCTATACTGCTGGAACCCTAGAAACCTCATGGTGTATCAGGCTCCTAAATTTTCAGGAAGTCTGCCTCCTAACTTTTGGTGTCCACATATCTAACCAAGGAATCTAGAGTAGTCACTACTACTCTACTACTTCCTGATCACAGGTCCAGTGAACATAATGTCATCAATTTAGTGGGTCTGTGTGACATTCTGTGCAACATCAGGACATCAAGGTCCCCACAAACTATTGTGACAGAAAACAGGAGAAGTGAAATAGCTCTGGGCCAAGGTGTTAAAGTATACTACTTTCTAACATCTAAATACATACTGTTTTTGATTCTCCTTATGGTAGGAATGAAAAGAAGGCATTTGCCAGATTAGTAGCTGAATTTAGGTGCCAGGGGCTTCACTGATCTACTCCAATAAAGATTTGCAACTCAAAACTGACGACATTTGCCACAATTGACATCAATATTTAGGATCTGTATGGCATCTGCACTAGCAAAATGGGTGAGTTCAATGGGGAATTATGGTGGGAATCACACAATTGCACCTATTGATTCTTTTGACGATGTTCCCAATCTCTACATTTCCCCCGGCATTGCTTTTGGTTTACTGTTTTGGTGAGAGTCAGTTTATTCTGTAATAGCCCTTCCACCATGGGTCAGGGAATCAATGTGGTGTTTATCTCTGCCAGTTCTAAGTATATTTATTTCCTCTGTACAATCTGGGATTTTTCGGGAGAGGGGACAATGAAATATGTGTTTTAGGCTGTGATGGATAGCCTGTGAGATGGGCAAGGGAAAAGACGCCGATACCTGACTTTCTTAAACCTCCTCTTTGACCCATGGATGATGGTGGCAGTTTGGGTGTCCAGAATTAATGTTACTTCAGAGCCAATATCCAATAATTCATAAAAAGTCTGAGTATTTCTCTTTCTCTGGTTCATAGTCATCCTGGTAAATTGCTGCAGGTTTTGGAGGGAAGGCTTGGGAAGATTCTTGGTATACTCTTATTAATCAAATTGTAGGTCCTTCCTCAAAATGATCTGGCCTCTGTTTCAGTGAAGGGGCTCCCTGAGCTGGCTCAGGGAACTGAGTAAAATGCTATGAATTCTCACTTCTGCAACTCAAGTATGTGTTTAGCAGACCTAAAATTTTTCTGCATGTGTCAGTAAACCACCTGCCTATTTTGTCTCATTTCTTTCTTTCCTAGAGCCTGTGGATCAGTTAGTCACTGCTATAGATTCCTGCGCATCAAAGCACTCTGATTCTCTGGCTTACTATAGTAATGGAGCTCATCTAGTGGATAAATGCTATTACTTGGTCTCTGCACTCCAAGATCCCATTATTCTCAGTGAGGTCAAAGAACCCAATTCCACTGGGCATTTTTATTGTCATCTCCAGTTTGCGGAAAACAGGTAACGCAGAGCTCTTCAATGATGCAAGTGTCCCCACACCAAAATATCTGTAAATGTCTTGGTGAAGGGGTCCTCTGGACCCTCCTTGGAAGCATGGTTCCAGCATTCCCTATATCCCTGAGCCTTTAGACTTCGTTTTCTATGGCATGCCTAGTAAACTCAAGTATTCTGATCTCATTAACTATAAACCATCATCAAATCCAGGCTTCTGTGAACACCTCCATTAGTTGTAGACCATGAATGTAGGCATTATTAATATGTTGGCTCTCTAATGCTCAGATGAGTACATTTAATCTTGAATTCCAGGTTAATGTATCTATGTCAATGAATTCAGCTGGATAGAGCCTTACATTCCTTCTCCCTTAGAGTCCACTCCCATATCTGCTGTCTGGGCTCCTGCCAATAGAGATTGGTGAGGGATTTTAATTCTTTGAGTTTATAGGCCATTTCCTTCTGGAGCAGGCCTTGTACCACGTGGCCTTATGGGCCTAGAGACAATGAGATGTGCAGAAGAGGACTGGTTTCTTTACATAGGGGTAGACTGCTTATTCTAGAAAGTGAGGCTTAGAGGAATTTGGAGGTTTAAATCTCATCCATGTCTGCCAGAATGTTCCCATCTTAAGTCTCAGGGTCCACTCCTTAACCACCAGTGCTCTTATCTTAGATTGAGAGAGGGTTGATCATTTCCTTGGCACTGCCAACTTGGCAAGCCTTGTAGATAGTCCCTGGATCTGGTCTTCAGTCATAAGTGCCCTGTGACTTCAGGACTCTTTCAAAATTGCCATTTTTTTTTTTTTTTTTAGATGGAGTCTCGCTCTGTGGCCCAGGCTGGAGTGCAGTGGAGTGATCTCGGCTCACTGCAAGCTCTGCCTCTCGGGTTCATGCCACTCTTCTGCCTCAGCCTCCTGAGTAGCTGGGACTACAGGTGCCCGCCACCATGCCCTGCTAATGTTTTTGTATTTTTAGTAAAGACAGGGTTTCACTGTGTTAGCCAGGATGGTCTTGATCTCCTGACCTTGTGATCCACTCGCCTCAGCCTCCCAAAGTGCTGGGATTACAGGCATGAGCCACCGTGCCCAGCCAAAAAAAATTGCCATTTTTAAATTGTACTTTTCTCAGCCAAGTGACTCTATAATCTTTGTAATTGCTATTATTTCCATAGAGACTAAAGGCCACAGCCCCTTGATTCCTATGGCCTCACCCTCCACCTGAAAATTTTTTTTTTTTTTTGAGACAGGTTGTTGCTCTGTTGCCCAGGCTAGAGAGTAGTGGTATGATCATGGCTCACTGCAGCTTCGAACTCCTGGACCAAAGCAATCCTTCTACCTCAGCCTCTCAAGGAGCTGGGACTACAGGCGTGTGCCACTACACTTGATTAATTAAATTTTTTTTTTTTTTGTAGAGACAGGGTCTCACTGTGTTGCCCAGGCTGGTCTCAAACTCCTGGCCTCAAGCAATCCTCCTGCCTCAGCCTCCCAAAGCGCTGGAATTACAGGCATGAGCCACCATAAACAGCCACCTGAACTTCATCTAGTGCTACTTACTACTGAAGATAATTTGAGTAATCATGATGCTGCCATTTGCCAAGATTATTCATGCTCCATTCCCCATCATTAAGAAAGTTATTCTCATAATGAACTGAGTAAATTCAGTTCCAGAATCCTGATCTGAGAACTAGTTTCCTGGAGCCACTGCTGCTACCAACTACAGTTTAGTCCAGTACTGTCCAATAGAAATACGTGAGCCACAAATGCTTTTTGCCACTTAGGTAATTAAAAATATTTCTAATAGCCAGATAAAATAATAGGATAAAATTAATTTTAATAATACATTTAATTAATCCAATAGATTCAAAATATGATTTCAATATGTAATCAGTATAAAACATTATTAATGAAATGTTTGTTCTTTTTCATATTAAATCTTTCAGCTGTGCATTTTAGACATATAACACATCTTAATTTCATCTAGCTTCATCAAGTGCTCAATAGACAGTGCAGATTTAGTGAGATGGTTATTAGATAAAGGTTTAATAACAGGACTATTTACACAGATGAAGGTAGTGGGGAGAAACTGGGGGCTAGTAACAGAATTGCCACTATCCCTCAGCCCCAAAGGAGGAAGGAAAGGAGAAGTTACTAGAATTAAACAGAGAAAGTTTTGCAGAGAGGGCTGCCTTGAAGGGGCTGCAGCTTTTGGTGGAAGGGCATGGCCAGAAAAGAGGAGGTCCTGCGGGGAAGGATCCATAATAAATATCCAAACCTCACTCTCCTCCTCCCTCTAATCTCATGCCAGGCTCGTATTAGCCAAACCCAACCAGAAGCCAGAGGGCAAGGGGTCCTGTAGATGTAGGCCACACTGTCTTCTGGGGCAGAGAGTAGAGTAGAGAAGAGTAAGTGTGGACATCTAGCATCTGGTATGATGTATCCCTTCATTAGATAATCAGGGATATTGTCTGGCTTGTTCATCACTGTGCATGGCACCTGGAACATGATCTGGAGCATAGTGAGTGTTCAATAAATATTTGTTGAATAAATTTTGGGTAAGATGACATTTCTCAATCATTGTGATCTGGATGGAAACTCCCATTTGCTAGAGAAAGGACAGGCATAATTCCTCAGAAGAAAGCAAAAACATTACCGTGGACAAAACATTGATGTGCTTTTAGACTCGTGGGTCCTCTAGTGGTTATGTGTATGCTATACATCTCTTTTGGTAACAGACTTGATGTCCCTCGTCTCCACTCCAGCTGTAATTAATTCTAATAGCATTTCAGGGAAGCTCCAAGGAAATAACACATGTAACCCGCAGATTTCATGGGCATACAAGGATAGGAATGCAGTATGGGTTATGCTGTTAGAAGTCTCATTGGCTCTCACCACTGTGTCACCCTTGCCCAAGTTTACTTAAGAAGTCAGTTCAGTGACCGGGCGCGGTGGCTCATGCCTGTAATCCCAGCACTTTGGGAGGCCTAGGTGGGTGGATCATGAGGTCAGGAGATCGAGACCATCCTGGCTAACACGGCGAAACACCATCTCTATTAAAAACACAAAAAATTAGCTGGGTGTGGTGGTGGGCACCTGTAGTCCCAGCTACTCACGAGGCTGAGGCAGGATAATTGCTTGAACCCAGGAGGCGGAGGTTACAGTGAACCGAGATCATGCCACTGCACTCCAGCCTGGGTGACACAGCAAGACTCCGTCTCAAAAAAAAAAGAAAAAAAATGTGGCAAGAGAATAAACCATAATTTGGCAATGTCTTAAATGAAATGGACAAAATCCTTAAAAAACAACTTACAAAAATGAACACACGAAGAAGTAGAAAATCTGATTAGTTTTGTATCTATTGAAGAATTGATTTCATGATTAACTAATTTCCCACACATAAGAAAGTATAGGCCCAAATAGCTTCATGAATGAATTTTTCTAAATGCTTAAGAAAGAAATAACACTAACTTTAAATTATTTTAAAAAGTAGAGGAAGGAATACTTCCCAATTGATTTTTATGAAGCTAACATAACCTTAATACCAAAACCTGATGAGGACTTTATAAGAAAAAAATTACAGCCCAATCTGTAATAGAAATATAGGTGCAAAAATCCTGAATTAATATTAGTAAAACGAGTCCAGCAATCTATAAAAAGCATAATATATCATATGTAAATGAAAAATTTTCCAGGAATTATCATCTTGATAGATGAAGAAAAATGACTGAATAAAATTCAATATTCATTCATCTAAAAAAAAAAAAAACCGGGTGGGCGCTGTGACTCACTCCTGTAATCCCAGCACTTTGGGAAGCCGAGGCGGGCAGATCACGAGGTCAGGAGATTGAGACCCTGTCACTACTAAAAATACAAAAAAAAAATTAGCCAGACGTGGTGGCGGGTGCCTGTAGTCTCAGCTACTCGGGAGGCTGAGGTAGGAGAATGGTGTGAACCCGGGAGGTGGAGCTTGCAGTGAGCCAAGATCGCGTCACTGCACTCCAGCCTGGGTGACAGAGCGAGACTCTGTCTCAAAACAAAAACAAAAACAAAAACAAAAAAAATCAAACTCTTAGCAAACAAAGAATAAAAGAGAGACTTCCTTAATCTGATTAGAGTATCTATTCTCCCCTAAAATACTTAATGATGAATCACTGAAAGTTCCCCCAACCCCTGAGAATAGAAATGAACAAGGATACCACCATCACAATTTCTTTTCCTGTTGTTGTTTTTGATATGGAGTCTCACTCTGTTGCCCAGGCTGGAGTGCAGTGGTGCTGTTACCATCACTGCGACCTCTGCCTCCTGGGTTCAAGTGATTCTCCTGTCTCAGCCTCCAGGGTAGCTGGGATATGGGTACCTGCCACCATGCCTGGGTAATTTTTGTATTTTTAGTAGAGATGGGGTTTCACCATGTTGGCCAGGCTGGTTTCAAACTCCTGACCTCAAGTGATCCACCCGCCTCAGCCTCCCAAAGTGCTGAGATTACAGGTGTGAGCCACCACGCCTGGGCCACCATCACAATTTCTATTCAACATTTTACTGTGGGTCCTAGCCAGTTCACTAAGCCAACAAAAACAATTTAGAAAAGGAGTATGATTTGGAAATAAATAAATTAAATTGTAATTATTCACAGATGACATGACTGTATGCAAAGAAGATCCCATAGAATCCACAAACTATTAATATGTGAATTTAGCAAGGCCACTGAATACAAGGTAAATATACAAATATCAATTGTGTTTTCTATATACTAAATACACTTTTTTGGTTTTTTCTCTTTCTTTGAATTCTAATTCTAAATACGAATAATTAGAAAATAGAATTTCCGTATGGTACCATTTATAATACAATCAATCCTAACAATAAATCTAACAAAGGTATGCAAGTGAAACTGAAAACATTAAGACATTATTATTGAAAGAAATGAAAAGATATAAAGAAATGGATTTTCACGGATTGGAAAACTAAGATTATAAAGATATAAATTCTTTATAAATTGATTTATAGATTCCTGCAATACAGTACCAATCAAAATTCCAGGAATTTTTTTGTGGAAATTGACAATCTGATTCTAAAGCTGATAGGAAAATGCAAAATGCCAAGTTATGAAGATCTAACATAAAGCTGTAATAATTCAGACAGTGTGAAACTGGCGTAAAGATAAAGAAGTAGACCCATGGAAGAGAGCAGAAAGTCCAGAAACAGACTCATACATATGTAGTCACCTGATTTGTGACAAAGGTAACACTGTAGTATAGTTGGGAAACGACAATCTTCAATCAATGCTGCTGGCAAATTTGATATCCATTTGAAAAAAGAATTCATGACCCCTAACACTACATGCAAAATAACAATTTCACATGGTCTAGTGTTCCTAAAGGGATAGGAGAATCACTATTAGGTAGGTATTTAGTACTGTTAGTGATGTATTTACATCTGGTAAAATAAGTCTCTCATTCTCTTTCAGAAATTTCTTGAATACACTCATATGTTTATTTTTACAGGTAGATCTTAAAATAAAAATGTCAAATATACAGGAAGTGACAACTCATTTGGAATTTTATTAGGA
>NW_012123043.1:5822779-5828710 GCF_000951035.1 Colobus angolensis palliatus
TAGAGATGGGGTTTTGCCATGTTGCCCAGGCTGGTTTTGAACTCCTGAGCTCAAGCAATCCGCCTGCCTCGGCCTCCCAAAGTGCTGGATTACAGGCATGAGTCACCATGTTTGGCCCTTAATTCTTAAACTAAAAATGCTAACTGGATGGTTTCATGTCCTTAGGTAATAAATTGCTTATTTCCCTCAAGAAACTGTATCTACCAGTTTAGTAATTTTTATGCTTTTCTTTGGGCATATGGAACACTGATGAAAATTATGGATCTTTGCTGTAGAAAAATGTAACTATGAAAACATGCAAAGTCTGCGTCTACTTCTTAGCAATTCACAGACAGCTAAAAGTCCATGTCTGGACTCTCGGTGAGGTCCAATGTTTCGAATTTTGGAAGACTGGACCTTGCATGAAGGCAAATGCCGGTTCTACCTTCAAGTCACAGTTCAGGGCATTCTCAATGCTCTATAAAGCAGTACCTACCTCAGGGAAAGGTCCTAGGGTAAGAGATCCATGTAGAGAGAAAACTGGGGAAGATCTTGGTGTGTACTTTCATCTCTCTGGCTCTTGGGGGTCAGAAGGACCCAATTCTCTTTCTGCCTCTTATAAGGATGTATCATTTACATTGAGTACCCTGGAATGACTATAAACATGATGCTCATGACTGAATTCAAAGCATTAATTTCTTATCATCTGTGTTGAGTACATCTCCAAACCTGATCCTTCCAGAATTCACATCGACCCTTTGATCCCTATCCTTTCTCAGACTTAATCCAGATATTGATCATGTGGACTCCTGAGAGCCTGTTACCAGCAGTTGTACGCATCTCACTGTCCCCACAAAGTCTTCATTGTACACCTTCTGACTGAATTTCCCCTTTATCAGTGGTCCCAGCAGGGTATAGCGAGCACAGACTTTTCCCTCCAGAACAGGCTCATAGCCCAGTTCTACCTGTCCATGTTGCAGGCAATATATTGCCTGCTTACCAATGCCTGTCAGAAACTGTATCTGGATCACCTTGTGAGTCTGACTGAAAACCACAGTATATGAATGGCCTGGAATGAGATACTTAGTCCGGAAGTACTTTTCCTTCAGTGAATAGGCATATTCTGGCTGATGAAAGCTTTTCATTACTATGTTAGTGTAAATGAGGGCAGGAGGATTGTTGGGCTCACCAAGATTCTCTTCCTTTACTTTCTCTTTTTGGTAACATGTGTCCTTGGAAGTAAAATTATAGTCCCTAGAGTGGAAGAGACTGGGAGTGAGGCTAATTGAAACTGTCTGGCCCAGGAGGAAACCAAATTTTGATAGAAGCAAGTGAGTAGGAGTGTTCTTATGGAAGAGGAACAAGAAAGCGGTCAGGTGGGAGAGGTCACTGGTGCGGAAAACTTTCCCAGAGATGCTCAGGTGGGAGAACTCCAGGATCACCCAAGGCAGTTCTTTCCAGGCTGATAGTGCCAGAGAGATGGCAGTAGCGAATTTGGGGATGCAATGAATATGATCTTCCACCAATAGAAAGTAATCAGAGAGGTTGCTAGCAAAGTTCATGAGGAGGGCATGGTCTACTTTCTTCCTGGAACAGAGGGCTTCACAAGGTGACGAGTGATTAACGTCACTCAGATCTCCTGGGAGAGGGGAGCCACCATGGATGACCAGCAGCTTCCTGGCCCCAATCTGTGCTGTGAAGAGAGCTGAAATATTGGCAGCTGTTTGGACGAGCCATTCAGGGTCAGGAGCTGACAGGTGGACCAGCACCACGATATACTCCAGCTCACGTTCTGAGGAAGCTTGGAACATGGACTGCAGGGTGTCCAAGAGGTAGCTCCCACGAGGATGCTGCATTGAGGCAATCCCCATGGTGAGCAGTCCTGGGGGAGACGCGAGGCACATGAGCACTTCAGGCTGGTGAAGAGTTCCTAGGACTCTCCTTCCAGGTCTTCCCCTTATGCCGATCCCAGTGACAATTCACATTCCTTTTCCTGGGGCATGTAGTCCAGATGGGAGGTTAATATCTGATCAGAAATTGTGATGGGGGCCGGGCGCGGTGGCTCACACCTGTAATCCCAGCACTTTGGGAGGCCGAGGCGGGTGGATCACGAGGTCAGGAGATCGAGACCATCCTGGCTAATACGGTGAAACCCCGTCTCTACTAAAAATACAAAAAAATTAGCTGGGTGTGGTGGCGGATGCCTGTAGTCCCAGCTACTCGGGAGGCTGAGGCAGGAGAATCATGTGAACCCGGGAGATGGAGCTTGCAGTAAGCCAAGACTGCGCCAGCCTGGGCGATAGAGCAAGACTCCATCTGGCAGGGGTGGTGGGGGGAAGAAATTGTGATGTGGTTTTACTTAGTCAAAGTATTGGAGTCAGTACTTTGGAAGGCTGTTGGGGAAGCTTTGTGAAGGGCAAGGCTGTCTCTCATGGGCAAGGCTGCTGGGTACCAAAGGCAAGTTTGCTGACTTGGCAAAATATCTTAGCCTGGCCTTGACCTTCAATTATCTCAGCTACCACAGGTCAACCTGTGGATTAGAGGATCTCTGGAAATCTATGTAACCCAAGAGTCCAGCAGTCTAGTGCACTGAGACCCAAAGTCCACAAGTTGCCCTCTACCCAATACCTTTTCCCGCGGCTCCCTCTGGCTCCTCTCCCTTCCTGTTTTCCCCTCCCTAGGGGCCTACCATGACTGAACTTCACTATGGAACAGCTCCTTGCCGGGGTCACTATGGCCTTTCTGTCCTGTTAGTGATTCAAAGGGTGACCGGGGGGAGGAAAACACACCAAATTCCACAGCATGGCCCTGCCTCAAAGCACACTCTTCCCTTGCCACATGCTAGTCACTTACCTTTTTGACCCTCCTTCCCTTTTCTGGCTAAAATACTCTGTCTGATCCTCTCCCGGTCAGACCACTCCCTCCCAGGTACTCACTCTTTTCCTGGGGAGGGGCTCCAGCCAGGAATTGGTAGCTGGCGTGCTGGAGAAGAGATGAATCTCTCTGCATCTCCTTGAAGGTTCACAGATGGTTCTTGCTTTCGTAGTTGATTTGTTTGACAGCTATTTGCCAAGCTATGTCCTCCTTTTCCTTCTGAGGATAAGATATGTCAGTCCTGAGGTTCACCCCCAGATTCTCTGGAGACAATTGAGGAGCAGAGCTCCCTTTTAGGACAGGCTGGGCAAGCCCCAGCTTCCTGTGCCCAGGGAAGCCGAGTGTGGGGCTCAGGGAACCGCTCTCCCCACCTCATCATGAGAACACTCAGGGCTTTCCAGCACTGGCCACGGCTCCTGAGTTGGGAAGTGGGGCTCCCAGGTTTGTGTGGAGTGCCTGTGGGAAGGGCCAAGGCTTGTGCGGAGTAAGCACTTGCCTGACCCCACTGCTGTCAGGCTGGCCAGTGTCATCTACCTCGGCTTAGGCCTGGGCTAGGTTCTGTGAGATGTGCTGGTGCCCAGTGCCTGGCCCTGTCCTCAAGGAACATAGGCCCCAGTGCCTCAATTCTAGAGTCCTTTCTTTTGCTCAAATCTGACCACGCACACATTTCTGAACCACTCCCCACACACCTGCCCTGTGCTTAGCTCCAGTTGGTCTGAGGTGTTTTATAAAAAATGTGGATTTCAAAGCCTGGCCAGGAATTGTGTGGGGTTTGGTCTTCTCACTTGCAGATGTTGTCCACTTAGGGAAGCTGTTTCCAATCCTTCATGTGAGAAATAGGAAAAATAACATCTCCATGCTAGGTCCTGGTTGGGAAGTGGCCAGCACCCCGGTCCTCATTGCCTGCTGGTCCTGCCAGTCAGCCTGGTACTTTAAAGGTGGGTGTGCACTGCCCTCTCCACACCTGGAGTCCCCTTACTTCCTCCCTGCTCCTAGTCAAATCCCACTGATATATCAAAGGATAGTGGAAAGTGGCTGTTTTAAATTCAGGAATTTAGAAAGTAACTGTGAATCAAGCTGGTAGTGTTGGTTTTGAATGCTTTTTTCAATAATACAGAAGTCCTTTGCAGAGTTTTTGAGGGAAAGCTATAGGAAGTCTCTATCACTCCTATTCCATACCCCTCTGGCAAGTGGGTCTCTTAGTAACCACAAATCAGGCATCTAATCGTCAGTTGTCTCCTATGTCTGGTACTACTCTGTTTTACCCTGGAAATGTCCCTTTTCTTCATCTATACTTCTCTACTGTCACCATTGATGGTTATAACAAATTACTCATTTATTTATTTCTTTCATGGGTTAGCAATTTACAGGAAGTGAATTGCCTTTTTTTTTTTTTTTTTGAGACAGGGTTTCACTCTGTTGCTGAGGCTGGAGTGCACTGGTGTGATCTTGGTTCACTGCAACCTCTCCCTCCTGGGCTAAAGTCATCCTCCTACCACAGCCTCCCAAGTAGCTGGGACTACAGGTGTGCACCACCATGCCTGGCTAATTTTTTGTATTTTTAGTAGAGACGGGGTTTCACCACATTAGCCAGACTGGTCTCAAACTCCTGATCTGACCACCTCGGTCTCCTAGATTGCTGGAAATATAGGCATGAGCAACTGTGCCCAGCCATCTTTTCTTAAGAAAAATAAAACAAAATTATTTCACTTCCTTTTATGTTTATTTAAAAGATTATTTTGTCTTTACTTGTCTTTTATAAGAATATTTACAGTGATTATAGAGTTTCCCACATAGATGGGGCCTAAATGTTGACTTTTATTTAGCTATTTTCCTACTTAAGAATTGAAATTGGGTTCCACTATCAGGTTCTGGTACTCACCAACAGAAGTTTACATTCAGCATTTTGAATTTTCTCATGGAGGAAGAAGCTCAAGAGGAATAAGGATATAATTGCTGTAACATATTTCCCAAAGCAATGGTGCATGCTGCCAGGGGTTGGATGTAGCTCTGCAGAGAAATGTGGGCAGCACATGGATCTTAAGTACCTCCTCCTCAGAGAAGCACACCAGCGCCGTTTTCTTACCCTTTCCCCTTCTGTTCCTACTTCAAGGTATCACTGGCTTATTCTTTCCTGAGCTTTCTCCCTCTGCCTACTAACACCTCTCACCCAAAATTTTTGCTATCTAAAAACGGCAAAAATTGCCATCTAAATGGCTTTTTAAAAGATCAAGGAGCTTGATTCTATTTATTCTTTACATTATATACCTTCCTCATGGGTTTTCAGATGTATTCTTATTTTCTAGTTTTTTAGAACACGAAGTTAACTAAAGATGCCTTTATTCATCTGCTTAAGCGAAGGATACGTCTTAGGAGGACCATGCAATAGAAGGGAAAAACCCTCTTGGAGTAGGGATCCAACCAGAAGAGGTGTTGTACCAAGGAAAGGAAACCAAAATAGAAGGTAAAGGGCCCAAGTATGATCCTTTCAAATCCCACATCTCCACTAAACCTCCCCTCTCCTGTCTCCCAGCCATTATGCTGACTGATTCCTCAAGGCTTACCCTTCCAAACTCATGTTGGGTTGAGGCAGTAGAATTTTTGTACGAACTTCTACCTCACAGTCAAGTAAAAAATCGGTATTTGAGTATAAGCCCTTCATTGCATGTGCCACATTTCCAAGGGAAATATTGAGGTAACAAGGAAAATGGAAACTAACTGGAAGTTTCTAACCATGTGAAAATTCTCACGACAATCAGAGCAGTATGTCCACTGGAATCATTTCATCGGTCTGGCTCTTGGATCATACACAGACAAATATAATTTGAAGTTCCTCTGAAAGCGGGGATTTTTCTGAAACTAAAAATAGAACAACCTTAGTGTCTGAAGAGCAGGGCTCTGACTGCACAGAGTAGGTTTGAAAGGACATTGGAATATTTCACATCCAAGCATCCAAGCCTTTTTGTAAAGAGTGCCCCATTGCTAAACATTTGCTCTGCTCTCACAATCATGCTGCATAATCTAGAGATTGTGCAGGTTCCTGTTTTTCTTCCTGAGGCATGACAGGGGTCACAAGAC
>NW_012123043.1:5829394-5829654 GCF_000951035.1 Colobus angolensis palliatus
TGTGGCAGGGTCTCGTGGAAAACCCACCGCCCTGGTTGACCCCGTTCATCCCTGAGCCCTGCAAGGTTCTAGTAACGCAACCTACGAGACAAAGGACCCCTTCTGCTCCCCTGGCCCCTGTGCTGCCAGATAGCCAGGACCCCCTATCGTTAGAACCCACACTTCCCCCACCATATCCGCACCCCATTCCACAGGCCCCGGTCCCCCAGGGTGCCTCTGTGGAGGAACACGGGGACCGAGAGGCGGAAGCAGCCGAAAGC
>NW_012123043.1:5829704-5830038 GCF_000951035.1 Colobus angolensis palliatus
CTGTTTGGCTTTGACTCCGGACTCTGGTGGTCTTCTCAGGGGAATAAACGGTCTGGGCATAACAAATGGGGGCTGGTCCGGGATTTCCCCCAAGCCCACCAGACCTCCAAGTCAACGGATCTTAATCTGTAAGTAAGCCAGCTCTGTCTATGTCTCTGTCTGTCTTCCTGAAATTTCACGAAATCTGTGATCTGTATTGGTCTGTACTGTAGGTGGCACGGTCTTGGAGGACGCGCTAAAAGACGGCCACCTGGGACGGGTGGGAGACATCCCCCGTGCCTATCTGGGGGCCTCCACATTTGGTTGCCCCATCTGACTCAGGTCGGAAGTTAAG
>NW_012123043.1:5830994-5831304 GCF_000951035.1 Colobus angolensis palliatus
TGGTCACTGGATTAAAGACTGCCCAAAGAAAAGAAAGCCGACCAACCCTACCTCCATCCTCGTTACCCAGGACTCTGACTAGGGGGGACGGGGTTTGGACCCCCTCCCCGAACCCAGGGTAACTCTGCAAGTGGAGGGATCCCCAGTTCAATTCTTGGTTGATACTGGGGCGGAACGCTCAGTCCTAACCAAACTAATTGGAAAGATGTCTAAGGAAACATCCTGGGTACACGGGGCCACAGGCATCAAGAAATACCCATGGACAACTCAGAGGACTGTAGACTTAGGAATGGGAAAAGTATCCCATTCC
>NW_012123043.1:5836694-5838328 GCF_000951035.1 Colobus angolensis palliatus
GAAATACCCCTTACAGACTGGGCCTTACCCCTTATGAAATCATGTATGGCAGACCCCCACCCCTGGTTCCCAGCCTGAAAGATGACCTACTCAGGTCTGAAACCGAAAATGTCTCTGAGCTCTTGTTCTCCCTACAAGCCTTACAGAAAATTCACCAAGAAATTTGGCCCAAGCTACGAGAGCTGTATGAAACGGGACCTCCACCAACACCTCATTCGTTCCAGCCAGGAGACTGGGTCTTAGTCAAGCGCCACCGACAAGAGACTCTCCAACCCAGGTGGAAGGGACCACTGCAAGTACTCCTGACTACTCCCACCGCTCTCAAAGTAGAAGGCATCGCCTCGTGGATCCACTACACACACGTCAAACCAGTGGACCCAGCATCCGACCTTCTCGGGCCATCTGGAGCACCGGTTACATGGACTATAGATAAAGCTAAGAACAATCCCTTAAAGCTAACCCTGCGCCATAATCCCCCATAGCCATAGCCATGTCTAGTTTACCTATGCTTTTATGCCTCATGTACCTGACTTTACTCACTACTGCGCTGTCTAATCCCTATGTCTGGAGGTTCTGGCTCGATGAGAACCAAACCTACCCCGGAGAAATCCCCCAGGTGGGTAAATTGCTGGCTAGTGCAGATTGCCCCTCCTCAGGGTGCAGTAACCCAATTTTGCTAAATTTTACTAGTTTTCAGATAGCCCAACCAATGACGCCAATAATATGTTTTGAGTTTGATCAGACAGAGTATAATTGTAAACATTATTGGTGGCATCAAAATGCAGGCTGCCCCTATGGCTACTGGAAAATACACAAACCTCAGGTGTGGCGGCCAGACACAGAGGGCTGGAAGCCAAAATCCCAGAACTGGAATTTCGGTTGGTCCCCAGGCACCCGAGACACAGGTGAAATATATACCTGGATAGTCAAGGACCCTTGGGACTCCCGCTGGACCACGCCTCAACATGGGGCTGTATATTTTTCCCCTTCCTCCACGTGGCCCAGTAGTCACCTGTACCTATGGCGGAGTCTAGTCCAGACTCAGCCCTTAATCCATACACATATCCAAAAACAAGAAACCAAGCTATCGCAAGACTTGCAACCCTTCTCTTGGCTAGCCCTATTACGGGAAGGACTAGCATTTGCCAACCTCACCGATTTAGGCGATCTGTCCTCTTGCTTTATGTGTGCAACTTTAGGTAGACCACCATTAACTGCTGTTCCCCTAACTACCCCTCCCGACAACTACACGGCAGGCCTCAAGAATTTATCCACAGTTACAATACCCGATGTAGCCTTATACCGTGACCCAGACCAAGAAAAATATCCCTACTGCTATTCGGCACTTAGTAACAGCATCTGCAACCAATCGGCTACATACCCTAGCAGCCCCCTATATGCTCCCCCCGGTATATTCTTCTGGTGTAACATGACCTTGTTGAAAACTCTGCCCAGTAATAGTGGTTCCACCACACAAGTGTGCATACCTGTCACCTTAGTCCCCCGACTCACTCTGCTAACTCCGGCTGAGTTCATAGGCTGGACAGGAATTGTCTCAACCGAGACTACACGACAGAAGCGAGCAGTCTTTCTGCTCCTAGTTGCAGGAATTTCTCTAACAACCTCTGTTATCG
>NW_012123043.1:5839203-5866983 GCF_000951035.1 Colobus angolensis palliatus
TGAAACCTGTCGCAATATGATTAACTGCCTTTGTTCTGCTTCTGTAAGACTGCTTTCCCGCCTTGAGGGTTGCGAAAACAAGCCCTGCCCTTGCCCTGCAAGCCCCTGATAAACGTCATCAGGATTTTAAAAGCTAACTGAAATACCAGAAATGGCGGGAACCAACCATAATCCGCCTAATTGCCTTGTTCAAATATCAGCCAATCATATATCGGATTTGTATAATAACTCTGTGACTGTGTACCCTAGACTATATAACACTGTCTTGAGCCCAGTTAGGGAGCTCTCCCGCTCGGCTCGTTTCACGGGTGTGTGAGAGTTCCAGGTTCGAACCTGTAATAAAGATCCTCGCTGTTTGGCTTTGACTCTAGACTCTGGTGGTCTTCTCAGGAGAATAAACGGTCTGGGCATAACAGGTTGAAGCCACTGAATGTCTCCTATAAGACAGCCAAGCCTGGTCAACACTCCTGGAAGACACTACCTAGCAACCATTGTTCTTTCTGAATGGGGAGCAGGCAGCTCACCATCTCCCCCATCACTTGTAAGTGAAGGTTAGATTTTGGTGGTGAGAAATGTTCACACCAGCTTTCTAGCTGTGGTAACTACAGAAACTCTCTTTAAATATTCCATTTGCTTCTCTATTCCTGGCCCCCTTGCAGTTAGGTGAGGCCACAATACTAACTCTAGTCAATGAAAAATGAGTGGAAATTAGTATGTGTCCTTTCTGGGGTAAGACAGTAAAAAACCTCCATGAAATTCCCCATTTTTTCTCTTCCCTTACTGTGGTGACTAAGTTGGCTATGCATTCCAGATGGCATAGCTGCAAGACAGTGGAGCATCTGTCAGCCTAGTTCCCTGAGTGACTATATGGAGCAGAGTCAACACTCCTTCCTTAAATCTGGATGAGACATGTAATTTGGGGGAGAAATAAACTTTTATTGTCTTTAACCACTGAGATTTGGGGTTGTTTGTGACCACAGCATAACTATCCTGATTTAATCCAGTATTTTAGAAATTGTTTAGAATGCAATTCTATCACTTTGAATTACATTGGCAGGTTTTGAATAATACCTTCAACAACTTAGAAAGCCCTCATGGAGAATTGTAAAGAAGAGCTACAGGGAGGTGATGAGTCTTTCTTCATTACTCTCATTCCACATCCCCCTTCCACATTACTCTCATTCCACATCCCCTTTCCAGGCTAAGATCAGGCCTATGGGTTAGTAGATTTCTTAGTTACCACAAATTGGTCATTAAACCTGTATTCTTTCCTAGCCCCCTTGATGTTAATGTTTGACCCAAGAAATTTCCATATTCTTCCTCTGCTCTGCTTCAGTTTTATCACTGACATCATCCCAGTTTTCCCCTGGCCTTGTGGAATTCTACTGTATTTGTGCATGGCCCAGTAGTCTTGACTTGAGGAAACTCATATGCAGATTTCTGGAGTTCTTTTTCCTGCATAGTTCTCTCCTTCCTGGAATTCTGCTCTGTAATGTCCGTGGTTCAGAAATTACCTCAATGCAGAAAGCCAGGGGGACTGTAAGGCTTACTTTGTGTCTGTCCTTTCTCCCCTGAGTTACTTGTTGTTCAATGTCCAAAGGCATTTTTTTCTTATATTTTATCCAATTTTCTAGTTGTTTATAATAGGAAGTTAACACCAGTTCTAATTATCCCATAAAGATCCTAAATTCAACTTTTAAATCTAAAAAAGTCTACAATTATAGATGAGCTTTACTTAGTGATAGTATTATTTTGCTAAAGGCACATGTATAAAACTATAGCATTATGTTGTAGGTCATGACTCACTTGAGACTGAGATAAATAAGCATCTTTTTCCTCTTCCTCTTCTCATTTTCCTTCTCCTACCCCTTCCTCCTTTTTCTCCTTAGTCTTTAAAAAGAGTTTCCTCATCTTCTTTCTTCTCTCTCAAGCAAAATGCTTCCTTTAAAAAAATTTATATACAAGTAAAAATGAGCATAAAATTTCCAGTATAAAACACAATTATTAGTCTAAGAAGAGTTTCCTCATCTTCTTTCTTCTCTCTCAACCAAAATGCTTCCTTTAAAAAAATTTATATACAAGTAAAAATGAGCATAAAATTTCCAGTATAAAACACAATTATTAGTCTAAGAGCTACCATTATTGTAACTTTGGTTTGAGACTCCACATCTTGTTTTCTACATCATTTTAGAGAACTAATACATTAAAAAAAACAATTATTAGTCTATGTTTTTGGATACACAATATATAAAGATATTTTATGATATCAATAGCTGAAAGGGGTTGAAAGAAATCAGGCACATTCCTCAGTCCTGGGCCCAGCAAATACATTATCTCTCAATTTCCTGGGCCCAGTACAAACACGGCCCAGTGCAAATACATTCAGCTTGACACCATATATCTCTCAATTTCCTGGGCCCAGTACAAACATGGCCCAGTGCAAATACATTCCTCCATATATCTCAGCTTGGGAAATCCTGGGAAATCCCTGATAAGGACACCGCCGTTTGTAGTTTTACTGAAAGCACGGGAACAATAGATAACTGCTAAATGTATAACTTAATATGTTAACCAATTGTAATGCTGTAACCTAAAGAATTCCCTTTTTCCCTGTTCCTCTGTAACCTTACAAGTCCTATTTTCATCGGGCTATAAAAAGCGAGCGCACTCATTGTTCAAGGCCCTCTTGTATGTTGTGAAACGGAGGGACCAAGTTCGAACTTGCATTAAAGATCCTTGCCGCTTGGCTTTGACTCTGGACTCTGGTGGTCTTCTTCGGGGAATGAACGGTCTGGGCATAACAGGGTGGGGAGCCAACAGTATAGAAGCAGAATTTTTGTATCTATTTAATTAAGCTAGTATAAATTCAAATTAGAGTGTCATAACTTCAGGATGTGAAGTGTAAAATCCCCATGACAACCTTAAATAAAATGGTTATAGAACATACACAAAAGGGAATGAGAAGAAAATTAACCATTTTCTGTGGGGGAAAGAAAGAGAGATCAGACTGTTACTGTGTCTATATAAAAAGAAGTAGACATAAGAGACTCCATTTGGTTCTGTATTTGAGATGCTGTTAATCTGTGACCCTACCCCCAACCTTGTCCTTGCAAGAGACATGCGCTGTGGTGACTCAAGGTTTAACGGATTTTGGGCTGTGCAGGGTGTGCTTTGTTAAACAAGTGCCTGAAGGCAGTATGCTTGTGAAAAGTCATCACCATTCTCTTAATCTCAAGTACCCAGGAACACATACACTGCCAAAGGTCGCAGGGACCTCTGCCTAGGAAAGCTAGGTATTGTCCAAGGTTTCTCTCCATGTGATAGTCTGAAATATGGCCTCGTGGGAAGGGAAAGACCTGATTGCCCCCAGCCTGTCACCTGTGAAGGGTCTGTGCTGAGGAGGACTAGTATAAGAGGAAAGAAGACCTCTTGGCAGTTGAGATAGAGAAAAGCATCTGTCTCCTGCCTGTCCCTGGGCAATGGAACATCTCGGTGTAAAACCCAATTGTGTGTTCTGTTTACTGAGGAGAAAATCACCTTAGGGCTGAAGGTGGGACGTGCTAGCGGCAATGCTGCTCTTTATGCACTAAAAAGGTTTATGGAGATGTTTGCATATGCATATCAAGGCACAGCACTTTTCCTTAAACTTATTCATGTCACAGAGATCTTTATTCATATGTCTTATTGCTGACCTTCTCCCTACGATGATCCTATTATCCTGCCACTTCCCTTTTTCTAAGATGGTAAAGATAATGATCAATAAATACTGAGGGAACTCAGAGACCCATGCAGGCGCGGGTCCTCTGTATGCTGAGCCCTGGTCCCCTGGGCCCACTTTTTCTTATTCTATGCTTTGTCTCTGGGTCTCATTTCTTTTCTCAAGTCTCTCGTTCCACCTAACGAGAAACACCCACAGGTGTGGAGGGGCAGACCACCCCTTCACTAGTCTACTTCTATGAGAGTGACTACTGAGGTACCCCACTCGACATACTAAAATTTTGTCATAGCTTATTAAGGAACTATATTCTAGGACCTCCCTTTAGAAAAGAAAGAAGAAGTCACAGAGGGAAATTGGAAAATACTTAGAGATAAATGAAAATGAAAATACAACACACCAAAACTTAGAGGATGCAACAAAAGCCATGTGGAGGGGTTCATTTATAGCTATAAATTCTCATATTTAAAAAGAAGAAAGATCTCAAATCAACAACCTAACTTACAGTTTCAAGAACTAGAAAAAGAATAACAAAATTCAAAGCTAGCAGAAGGAAGGAACTAATAAAGATAAAAGGAGAGATAAACAAAATAGAGAACAGAAAAATAATAAAGAAAATACGATGATTCACACCTGTAATCCCAGCACTTTGGGAGATGGGTGGATCACTTGAGGCCAGGTCAAGACCAGCCTGGCCAATGTAGTGAAACTCTGTCTCCGCAAAAAATGCAAAAATTAGCCAGGCGTGGTGGTGCACATCTGTAATCCCAGCTACTTGGGAGGCTGAGGTGAGGGGATCGCTTGAACCCGGGAGGCAGAGTTTGCAGTTAGCTGAGATTGCACCACTGCATTCCAGCCTGGGTGACAGAGCAAGATTCTGTCTCAAAGAAAAAGAAAATAAAGTAATCCAAAAGTTGTTTTTTGAACAAAATTGAGAAATCTTTAGCTAGACTGAGTAAGAATAAAAGGAGAGAAGACTAAAGTACTAAAATCGAAAATGAAAGTGGGACATAACTATTGATTCACAGAAATAAAAAGGATTATAAGAGAGTATTATGAACAATTGTTTGCCAACAAATTGGATATCCCAGATTAAATGGACAAATTCCTAGAAACACAAAACCTACCAAGACTGGATCATTAAAAAATAGAAACTATGAGTTGACTTATAATTAGTAAAATTTAACCAGTAATAAAAAAGTCTCCTGACAAAGAAAGCCCTGGATCTGATGGCTTCTCTGGTGAATTCTACCAAACACTTAAAGAACTAACATGAATCCTCAAGCTGTTCCAAATCATTTAAGAGGAGGAAACACTCCCTAATTCATCCTGTGAGGCTGGCCGGTTTTTTTTTGCCCTGATACCAAAGCTAGCAAAGGTACAATGAGGAAACTACAGATCAATATCCCTTTTGAACATTCATGTAAAAATCCTCAACAAAATACTAGCCAAAAGAATTAAGCAGCATCTAGGCCGGGCGCGGTGGCTCAAGCCTGTAATCCCAGCACTTTGGGAGGCCGAGACGGGTGGATCGCGAGGTCAGGAGATCGAGACCATCCTGGTCTACACGGTGAAACCCCATCTCTACTAAAAAAAAATACAAAAAACTAGCCGGGCGAGATGGCGGGCGCCTGTAGTCCCAGCTACTCGGGAGGCTGAGGCAGGAGAATGGCGTAAACCCGGGAGGCGGAGCTTGCAGTGAGCCGAGATCGCGCCACTGCACTCCAGCGTGGGTGACAGAGCGAGACTCCGTCTCAAACAACAACAAAAAAGAATTAAGCAGCATCTTAAGGATTATATACCATGATCAAGGGGGATTTATTCCTGGATGTAATAATGGATTAACATATGAAAACCAATGTAATACACCATATTAACATAACGAAGGGGAAGAAAACCACAGAATTATCTCAATTGATATGAGGTTTTGACTCAAATCAGAGGGATAGAAGGAAGAGCGTATTAGTACGTCTTCCCCATGCTGGGACTGGTAAGAAGGATGAAACCTCAAAGTGGCTTGGTAAGAAGGATGAAACCTCAAAGTGGCTAAACACTTCCAGTCATGTGCAAGTCTTTTGTAGAAACAGAAAAATCCTTCCTAAAATTCTTATAGAATTTGCCTTGAGTAGGTAAAACAGTCTTGAAAAAGAAGAGCAAATTTGGAGGACTTACACTTCCTTATTTCAAAACTCACTACAAAGCTACAGTAATCAAAATGTGTGGTATTGGCATAAAGGAAGACATACAGACTAATGGAATAGAAAAGAAAGGCCAGAAATAAACTCTAATACACAGTCAAATGATTTTTGATAAGGGAACCAAGACCATTCAATGGGAAAAGGACAGTCTTTTCAACAAATGGTGCTGAGAAAGCTGGATATGCACATGCATAAGAATGAAGCTGTATCCTTATCTTACATCACATACAAAAATTAAATTGACATAGATGAAAGACAAACTGGAGAGCAAAAACTATAAAACTCTTAGAAGAAAACATAGGCAAAAGCTTCACAGTATCGGATTTGGCAATGAATTTTTGGCTATGACACCAAAGGGACTGGCAACAAAAGAAAGAATAGACAATTTAGACTTTATGAAAATTAAAAGCTTTTGTGCATCAAAAACACTATCAACAGAGTAAAAGGAAAACCCACAAAGTTGGAGAAAATATTTGAAAATCACACATCTTTTTTTTTTTTTTTTTGACAGGATCTTTCTGTGCCAGCCAGGCTGAAGTGCAGCGGCACAATCACAGCTTACTGCAGCCTCAACGTACTGGGCTCAAGTAATCCTCACCTCAGCCTCCTGAGTAGCTGGGACCACAGGCTTGCACCACCACATCTGGTTAATTTTTAAATTTTTTGTAAAGACAGGGTCTTGCTATGTTGTCCAGGCTGGTCTTGAACTCCTGGGCTCAAGCAATCCTCTTGCCTCAGTCTCCCAAAGTGCTGGGATTACCGGTATGAGCCCTACATCCAGCCCAAATCATGTATCTTATAAGAGATTAGTATCTAGTTTGTATAGAGAATTCCAAACACTCAACAGCAGCAACAACAACAAAAAAACCTGATTTAAAAATGGGCAAAAGGAGTTGAATAGACGTTTCTCCGAAGAAGATATATAAATGGCCAATAAGCACATGAAAAGATGCTCAACATCACTGATCATCAGGGGAGTGCAAATCAAAACCACAATGAGATTCCATCCCACACATATTAGGATGGCTACTATTAAAAAGAAACAGGAAATAACAAGTGTTGGCTAGGATGAACAAAAGTTGAAGTCCTTGTGCACTGTTTGTGGAAAGGTAAAATGGTGCAGCTGCTGTGGAAAACTGTACGGTGGTTCCTCAAAAAATTAGAAATAGAATTGCCACATGATCCAGTAATTCCACTGCTGGATATACACCAAAAGAACTGAAAGCAGGGTCTTGAAATAATGTCTGTGGACCCATATTTACAGCAGTATTATTCACATTAGTAACTCAAATGTCCCTCAACAGATGAATGGAAAAAAAAATGTGGTGCGTACATAAAATAGAACATTATTTAGCAAGAAAAAAAGATGAAGTTCTGATTCATGCTACAGCATGAATGAAACTTGAAAATTCCCAGAGATCTCAGCTAATTATAGTAACTGCAAGTAGAGTGTTTATAGCTAGCAATGGAGCTCCATTTTTTTTTTTTTTTAGTCCTACAGAGTTCCTATGTTACCCAGGAGAAAGGAATAGAACAGGTATTCCCTGATAGAGGAAACAGTATAAAGATCCTAAGGGTTAGACTTGGGTCTCACCCCCAAAATTGACTGGATCATGAGGTGTGGGATTATGAAGCTGAGGAAGATTGTGTTCACCCCCCAACTCGTTCTGGTCTGCCCTTGGGACGTGGTACTTGATCAAACCTCTTCAGTTAATAGCAATTCCTTCTTACCTGGCCCCATTGCATACTAAACCTTGGCTGTGCCCCTTATAAATTAGCGATGTGATTCCCAAACTTTGTAAGGCTAATAATTTGCAAAAGCAAAAACAGCATTTATCTGGACTGATGTCCATCTTAAACAGAGTGGAATAGGGAACACAGGTTATAGGAGGAGAAAAAAGAGCATTGTCACTGTGAGAGTGGCCAGAGAGATAATGAAGAGAGCTAAAAAAATGGAGTGTCATGGTGAAGATTATTTCAAGAAGGATGAGATCTCATAGAAATATAAAAAACAGAATGTAGAAAATGCAATGAAGAGGTCACTGGCTACCTTAAGAGTAGTTTCAATGGACAGGTGAATTTTGAAGCCCAAGTTTGGTGACACAATTGTCTAGGTGCTGAAGAAACAAAGACAATGGGCAAAAGTTGTTCTTATTGGTCATGGTAGATAGAGGAGGGAGCAGTGTTTGTCATGGAGGTTTTCAGGACAGAGTAGATTTGTAAATTACAGAAAGGAGCCTATAGGTGGGAAAAACAGATTCATTTCTGTGATTCCAGATGTGCTTATTTTTGTAGACTCAATTATCACGTACTGAGGCTATACTGCCCTCATGTGGTGCAGACCGCCCAGGAACTTTATTCTAAACTAGAAGTCTGCAAACTTGCTGTAAAGGGCCAGATAGCAAATATTTTAGACTTTGAAGATCATTCGGTCTTTGTCACAACTACGCCTTGTAGAATGAAAGGAGCCAAAGACAGCTCTTTGAGGAAGACTTGGTCCTAGTTGTACCAGAACTCTGGTCCACCCGCTCCTGCAACTGACTTGCCGCTGTTCACTCTCCAGAGGAAATCATGCCACAGACACAGCTTTTAACAACATGAGAAAGGCATCCCTGGAACCACACGTTAATTCACTGAATTAGAATTACCCTAACTGGCCAGGCGAGGTGGCTCACGTTTGTAGTCCCAGCACTTCGGGAGGCCGAGGCAGGTGGTGGATCGCTTGAGCCCATGTTCAAGACTAGCCTGGGCGTATAGAGAGACCCCTTCTCTACAAAAAATGCAAAAATTATTCGGGTGTGGTGGAGCGCACCTGTGGTCCCAGCTACTCGGGGGGCTGAGGTGGGAGGATCTCTTGAGCCCAGGAGGTCGAGGCTGCAGTGAGCTGATATCGCGCCACTGAACTCCAGCCTAGGCGACAGAGTGAGACCCTGTCTCTAAAAATAAAATTACCCTAACTAGCCGCCACCTAACATCCCTGGCGAAGATGTGTGCTGACTTGATCAAAAGTGCAAAGGAAAATAATCTCCAAGTGAAAGGACCATTTTGGATCCCTGCCAAGATTCTAAGACGCACTAAGAGAAAAACTCCTGTGGTGAAGGTTGTTTAAGACTTAGAAGAAGCCAAGATGAATCCCCATGAGAATCCACAAGTGACTCACTGACTGATACAGAACTTCTGAGATTGCTAAATTGATTACTTCCATGAGTATTGAGCCAGGTGTTGAAGTCACCTCTGCACAGGATTAATCAATTTTATTAAAGTGATTATCAGTTGGTTAAAAAAGAAAAAAAAAACAGCCACAGATAATACATAAATAGGTAGGTGTATTTCAATAAAACTTTATTTACAAAAAATAGGTGGGGGTCAGATTTGTCCTGTAGCCTCTGGTTTGCTGGCCCTTGATCTAAACCTGTGTTCTCAATATTTGGGCTGAACATTAAAGTTATCTTGGGATTATTTTTGTTTGTTTTGTTTTGTTTTTAAGAGAATAACTCCTGGTCTTAAAGGATCCTCCCTCCTCAGCCTCCAGAGTAGCTGGAACTACAGGTATGGGCCACCTGTAGTCTGGCTCTCTGGGCATTTGTTTTAAAATAATGTGAGTGCCCAGGCTACACCTCAGACTGATTGAACATGAAACTTTGGGTGTAGGGTCAGGTCATTAGTACTTTATAAAATTCCACCACCAGGGAGGGAGTCCATTGTGCAGTCATGGCTGAGAGCTACTGATTCAAATGAATATGCTTCTAGTTTTAAGTGTAGGCCAGCTTTATTGAGTGCTTATTATGTGCCAGGTGCTGAGCTAAGAGCTTTCCGTTAATTGTATTATCTCAGTTAGTCCTTAAAACAATTTTATGAATTGGGAACCACTATTAAGCTCATCTTATAGATAAGGAAACTGAATTTTCGTGAGATTAAGTAATTTGCTCAAGGTCATGTAGCTATTAAGAGAAGAACAGTGATTCAAACTGAGAACACCTGCCTCTAGAGCCTGAGCTTCTCATCGCTAGGCTACTCTATTTGTTACTATTATTTTTAACTGAAAACCACTCAGAACTATGTGAATTGAACTATTTTATCATATACTATACTTTTATTTTTAAAATTTATTTTATAAAATAGAGATGGGGTCTCACTATGTTGACCAGGCTGGTCTCAAACACCTGGCATCAAGCAATCCTCCTGTCTCGGCCTTCCAAAGTGTTAGGATTACAGGTGTAAGCCACCACACCTGGCCATATGCTATATTGTATTTTACTTTTTGCTTTTGAGACAGAGTCTCACTCTGTCGCCCAGGCTGGAGTGCAGTGGTGTGATCTCCTGGGCTCAAGTGATTCTTGTGCCTCAGCATCCCAAGTAGCTGGGACTACAGATGCCCACTACAATGCCTGGCTGATTTTTGTATTTTTAGTAGAGACGGGGTTTCACCATGATGGCCAGGCCAGTCTTGAACTCCTGACCTCAGGTGATCTGCCCGCCTCGGCATGCCACAGTGCTGGGATTACAGATGTGAGCCACCGTGCCCGGCATCAATATACTATATTTTAAATAAGGCAAGTAAGGTTAGTCACAAGCAATTTTCCCTAGATTTAATAAATGCAATAAATGCACTTTTTCTAGTGCCACGGCCCCCCCCCCTTTTTTTTTTTTTTGATGAAGTCTCACTCTGTCACCAAGCTGGAGAGCAGTGGTGCGATCTTGGCTCACTGCATTCTTATTGTGAATCAGATTCTTCTCAGACCTTTTCCACAGCTTTAGTGCATCACAGAAATTCATTGTTTAAGTACACTTTCAGTTTGTTTTCTGTTACAGATTTTCTCTGTCTTAGCCAGTTTGACTCCACATGTACTTAGTGTTACATGCGTCCTTATGAGAGACCACCTGAGCATGAGTAGGCTTAGTGTGAGCAACAAGGCTGTTTATTCACTTGGGTGCAAGTGGGCTGAGTCCGGAAAAGGAGTCAGCGAAGGGTGGTGGGATTATCATTGGTTCTTATAGCTTTGGGATAGGCCGGTGGAGTTAGGAGTAATTTTTGCTGGTGGGAGGATGGATGTTACAAAGTACATTCTCAAGGGCAGGGAGGATGATACAAAGCACATTCACAGGGGCAGGGAGGGTGTATTGTCACAAGGGCAGGGAGGATGTTACAAAGTACATTCACAAGGGCAGGGAGGGTGTATTGTCACAAGGGTGGGGAGGAATGTTACAAAGTACCTTCACAAGGGCAGGGAATTTCACAAGGTACACTATCACAAGGGCGGGGGGAATGTCAGGATGGCTTGACCATGGTGCCGTCAGCTCAGAGGACCTTATTACATTCCTGTCTTTTTATGTTAATAATGAAGAAATAAAATGAGAAAGAGCAGTGAAAACTTGGGGTGAAAATTTGGGGGGGCGGTATGGAGGGGTGATGGGTGACGTTTCTCAGGGCTGCTTTGAGCGGGATTAGGGGCAGCACAGGAACCTAAAGTGGGAGAGATTAGACTGAAGTGAGATTTTGGGGTAAGGGGTGATACTGTGGGGCTGTTAAAAGCAACATTTGTCATATAGAGTGATTAGTGATAGCCTGGATGTGGTTTTGTAGGAATTGAGAGATTAATTGGAAGACACAAGGCCTGAATAAGAGAAGGAGGAAGACAGGTCTTAGAGGACTAACGACTGGAAGAAACCAGCATACCCAGTTAGAGAGTGGCCAGGTGGGTCCGGCGTAATTAGTTGCCTGATTAGTGAGTTTTTGAGCTCTGTCTTTGAGTTTTTTGATGCTATCATATACCAGGCCAGACTGATTTAAGTAAAAACAACACTTTTCATTAAGAAATATACAAAGTCCTCCTTTTTCAGCAGTGAGTAAATCGAGGCCTCAGTGGTTCTGGAGGACAGCTGCAGCCAAAGAGTCAACCTGGGCTTGGAGGACAGTTAAAGTTTGTGATATATCTCTAACGCTAGCAGAGAAGTCATTACAGAGGCTGCGGAATGTCGTGACAGAGGTTGAGATGCCTGCTATTCCACTTCCAAGTGCAATAGTGGAGGCAGAAAGTCCTAGACCCACAAGTAAAGGGATTAGTGGGATGACTCTTTTTTGTCATGTTGGTGTCACGAGGGGGACAGGCAGTTGTTTGTTCCCATCTGCAAATTGGATTTTGGGGGTAAGGAGGACTAGAGTAATGTGCCTGTCCAGTTGGCAGATAGGCACATGTAGGTGGAAGAGCCACATAAAAAGAAGAGACCTTGTGTCAGGCAGAACTGGAAATGTAAAGTGAAAAGGTGAGAGGGTGTACTGAAAGAGGAGTCCTGCACCCAAAATCCTAGAGCTCCAGCAAGGGCAGCAGCTGTTAGAGGTTGTAATGGGGATGGATGGTGCAACTGTGCAGAGAGAGGTTCGGTTCTCATGGTCTATGAGAAAGCACATACAAGTAACCTTTCACTGCCATTCATGGGGCTGGGGATAAACAAGCAAGAGGAGGGGCCAGGAGGAGAGTCAAACAGGTGGAGGGTAGCCAAGGGTGGAGTGAGATGCAGGGTAGGTGTCTTCCTAAACAACAGTGACTGCCAATGTTTTTTAGTTTGCCAGTAATGATAGAGAGCTTATCAGCAATGCGAAGCCGGAATGCTCCCATCTGTTTGGTAATGTGTGTGGCTGGGTTCTGGAGATAAAGAGTAAAGGAACATCTGGACAGTGGAAGGTTGACTGAAGGGATTCCAGCAGGTTGTTGTTGTGAGATGCGTAAGGGAGCTGCAACAGGGATAGTTGTTTGTGTGGGTCCAAATATTGTGGGGGTGGGGGTGGAATTGACATAAGGAGAGGTGCCATTAAGTAGATGCAGAGAAGTGTGGCAGCTTGTTGGTGTGAAATGTCTGGGGAGTTCTCACCAAATCTGTCTAGAAAGTAAAGAAGTTCCTCCGTAAATAAAGATGAGGGCTATTAAAGGATGTTTGGAGGTGCAGGGAGACAGGAGAGGTAGCCCAGTCAGCCTGTAAAGCGGGGACGGCTGTGTAAGAGCAGGAAGAAAGGGAAATGCATAGCCAGCAATTCTTTGCTAGAGAAGGATTGGAGGCAGTGAGGAGAGAGTGGGTAAGATTGATAGTATGCTGGCAGTAACTAGGGAGAGGTAGAGAGTGACTGGAGAATGGGGGCAAGGATAAGAGTGAGTAGAAAAGTGAAAAAAAGGACTTCATCAGGATAGAAGAATGGGAGTGCACCTTGCCACTGAAGATCTTCTATCCACTCCAAGAGAGAGTTAAGGGTGGCAGTAAAAGTATTGTCCAGTCTTTTTTAAGTTGGAGGCTGAGCTTGGTAAGGTGTGTTTTTAAAAGACCATTAATTCTTTCTACCTTTCCCAGAGATTGAGTACAGTAGGCGGCATGAAGATTCCACTGGATGCCGAGGGCTTGGGAGACTGCTTGAGTGACCTGACTAACGAAGGCTGGTCCGTTTCAGAGTGTGTAGAGGTGGGAAGGCCAAACCAAGGAATTATGTCTGACAGAAGGGAAGAAATGACCATGGTGGCCTTCTCAGACCCTGTGGGAAAGGCCTCTACCCATCCAGTGAATGTATCTACCCAGACGAAAAGGTATTTTAGTTTTTTGACTTGGGGCATATGGGTGAAGTCAATTTGTCAGTCTTGGGTGGGGGCAAATCCTTGAGCTTGATGTATAGGAAAGGGAGGGGGCCTGAGATATCTCTGAGGGGTGGTAGAGTAGCAGATGGAACACTGAGAAGTAATTTCCTTGAGGATGGATTTCCATGATGGAAAAGAAGTGAGAGGTTCTAAGAGATGAGCCATTGGCTTGTAACCCACATGAAAGAGGTTATAAAAGGATAAAATAGAGTGAGCCTTTGAGGCAGGAAGGAGGAATTTTCCTTGATCCAAGAACCATTTGCCTTGAGTAGGAAGGGATTGATAGGTAATAGTTTCAGTGGGAGAATAGGTGGGAGTGATAGACAAGATGGAAAAAAAACTGGCCGTGAGGGACAGATGTGGGAACACTAGCTGCTTCTTTCGCTGCATTATCAGCATGAACATTGCCTTGAGCAATGGGATCTGGTGACCTCTGATGCCCCTTGCAGTGAATGACTCTGGCTTCCTTGGGCAGTAGAGCAGCCTTAAAGAGGATTTTTATTTAGGAAGCGTTGATAATGGACGACCCTTGTGTAGTGAGAAAACCTCTTTTTGCCCATATAACAGCATGGTGATGTAGGATGTGGAAGGCGTATTTGGAATTGGTGTAGACATTGACACGTGATCCCTCTGCAAGGGTGAAAGCCTGGGTTAAAGCAGTGAGTTTGGCTTGTTGAGAGGTAGTGGAAGGGGGCAGGGCAGTAGCCTCGATGACAGATGTGGAAGACACTACAGCATAGCCTGCCCTTGCTGGTGACTGATGATTGGGCCTTGAAGAACTACCATCAATAAACCAAGTGTGGTCTAGATTAGGAACAGGAAAAAGGGAAATATGGGGAAATGGGGAGGATGCCATATGGATTAGAGAGATACAGTCATGAGATTCAGGTTTGGTGCTAGGCATAAGGTGAGAGGCTGGGTTGAAGTCTGTGCTAGGAACAATGGTAATTGTGGGAGTTTCAACGAATAGTGAGTACAGCTGGAGGAGTCAGGGGGCAGAAAGTATGCACCAACTGTGAGGAGGAAAATAGATTCTGAAAGGTATGAGAGCTGTAGAGAGTAAGTGGGGCATGGTTTGTGATCTTGAGGACCTCTAGAAGTATTGAAGTGGCAGCTGCTGCCACATGTAGACATGAGGACCAGCTTAGAACTGTGAGGTTAAGTTTGGAAAGGAAGGCTACAGGTCGTGGGCCTGGTTCCTGTGTAAGAACCCTGACCACACAGCCTTGTATTTCAGCAGTATGTAAGAAGTACGATTGGGACGAGTTAGGGAGTGCTAATGTGGGGGCTGTTTCCAGGGCTGTCTTCAAGGAACAAAAAGAAGAGTGGGGAAAGGATTTAGGGTCTATGGGGTCAGTCACGTTTCCCTTTGTAAGTTTATATAGTGGTTTAGCTAGGATGGCAAAACCTGGTATCCAAAGGCGAAAGTATCCAACCATGCCTAGGAAGGAAAGGAGTTGTTGCTTTGTAGAAGGGGTTGGGGTTTCGGAGAGTAGACAGACACAGTTAGCAGGGACAGCACGTGTGTTTTGATGAAGGACTATGCTGAGATAGGTAATTGGTGGGGAACAAATTTGGGCTTTAGAGTGGGATATGCGGTACCCCTTTGAGAACAGATGTTGAAGGAGCAGGAGGGTATCCTGTTGCAAAGTTTCACAAGAGGGGCTGCAGAGGGGAAGGTCATCCATATATTGAATAAGGTGAGAAACAGATAGATGGAAAGAAAGTAGATTATGAGAAAGAGCTTGACTAAAGTAATAGGGGCTGTCTGAAGCCTTGGCAGTACAGTCCAGGTGAGTTGCTGAGATTGGTGGCTATCAGGGTCAGTCCATGTGAAAGCAAAAAGAGGTTGGGATGAGGGGTGCAAAGGAATAGTGAAGAAAGCATCTTTGAGGTCGAGGATGGAATAATGAGTTGTGGAGGAGGGTACTGAGGATAGGAGAGTATATGGGTTTGGCACCACAGGATGGATAGGTAAGACAATTTGTTTAATAAGGTGAAGATCCTGAACCAACCTGTAAGATCTCTCCAGTTTCTGGGCAGGTAGGATAGGGGAGTCTGTAAGGAGAATTTGTAGGCTTTAAAAGGCCATGCTGTAACAGGCAAGTGATAACAGGCTTTAGTCCTCTTAAAGTCTGTTATGGGATGGGGTGCTGGCATTGAGCAGGGTGATTAGGTTTAAATGGGATGGTAAGGGGTGCCTGATCAGTTGCCAAGAAGGGAATAGAGGTATCCCATACTTGTGGATTACGGTAGGGAGACATGAGAGGAGGATTCAGAAGAGGCCTTGAATCGGGCAAAAGGGCAGCAATGAGGTGTGGCTGTAGTCCAGGAATAGTCAGGGAAGCAGATAATTTAGTTAAAAAGTCTCAGCCTAATAAGGGAACTGGGCAGGTGTGGATAACTAAAAGAGTGCATAAAACAATGTTGTCCAAGTTGGCACTAGAGTTGGGGAGTTTTAAGGTGTCTAGAAGCCTGGCCGTCAATAGCCACAGCAGTTACAGGGGCAAGGGAAACAGGCCCTTGAAAAGAAGGTAATGTCGAGTGGGTAGACCCTGTATCAATTAAACAGGGGATGGACTTACCCTCCACTGTAAGGGTTACCTGAAGCTCCATGCCCGTGATGGTTCAGGGGGCTTCCAAGGCGATCAGGCAGCATCAGTCTTCAGCCACTAAGCCAAGGAGATCTGGGAAGGAGTTGGCCAAGGAACATTGGGTTTGAGCTCCAGGAGTTTTAGAAGCAGTGGCGATGTGAGTCGGACAGTACAACTTCCAGTGGGGGACCCATACAGACAGGACATGGCTTAGGAGGAATCCTGGGCTGCGGGCATTCCGAGGCCCAGTGGCCAGGCTTTTGGCATTTGAAGCAAGGTCCATGAGGAGGTTTTGAAGGAGCCCCTGTGAACTGTGGCTTGGATGTTCTGAAGGTTTTGTATGCTGGAGATGTGGCTGTGGGTTATCTTACAGCGGGGCAAGTAGCTGTAACTCAGAAATACATTGCCACTTTGTGGCCTCTTCTCTGTTATAGAACACCTTGAAGGCAAGGTTGATTAAATCCTGTTGTGGGGTTTAAGGGCTGGAATCCAACTTTTGGAGTTTTTCTCTAATGTCAGGAGCAGATTGGGTGTTAAAATGCATATTAAGGATGAGGCAGCCTTCTGGCCCCTCTGGGTCTAGGGCTGTAAAGCGTCTAAGGGTAGCTGCTAAGCAGGCCATGGGCTGGGCTGGGTTTTCATATTTACCTTGGGTAGTTTCCTTTAGCTTGTCATAATTAACAGCTTTGTATGCTGCCTTTTTGAGCCCTTCGACCAGGCAGGAGACCATGTAATCTCACTTAGCTATACCTGGGGAGTCTGTCTGGTATTGCCAGTGGGGATCCTCTCGGGGAACTGACCCTCTTGGAGGCCTGGCTCATGAAGCTGGCAGGTGTCTGGGTAGGACTGGGCTAGAGAATAAACTCTTGTTTATCTGGGGAGAGGTTAGAGGTCAGGATGACATTTAAGTCACTCCAGGTTAAAGTGTAGGACTGAATTAGATATTGGAATTCCTGTATATATTTAGTGGGGTCTGATGAGAAACAGCCTAAACACTGGCTGATTTGGGAAAGATCTGATAGAGAAAAAGGCACATGTTCCCTGACTATGCCTTGAGCTCCAGTCACCTCTTTAAGAGGAAATTGTTGGGCAGGTCGGGGAGAGCTAGTCGTGGAACGAAACTGTAAGCCAGACCTGGTGTGAGGAGGGGAGGTAATAGAAGGGTTATAGGGCAGGGGAGCAGAGGCTGAGGAAGAATTGGGACCCGATTCAGCCTGGTGAGGAGCAGGCAGGGGAGGAGTAGAGAGATCAGAGGGGTCAGTGGAAAAGGAGGATTCTGAGCTTGTGGTGGAGACTAAAGGAGTGGGTGGGAGAGAAAGAAGGAAAATCTGGGATGAGTCACACTGGGAGCAGAGACTAGGGAGGGAGTGAAGCGTAAAAAAATGCCTGGACATAAGGCACCTCAGACCATTTGCCCAATTTTCGACAAAAATTATCTAGGTCTTATAAGATAGACAAATTCAAAGTGGCATTCTCTGGCCACTTGGAACTACTGTCAAGTTTGTATTGGGGCCAAGCGGTATTACAGCAGAAAATAAGACGTTTACGTTTTAGGTCTGGTGTTAGTTGAAAGGGTTTTAGGTTTTTAAGAATACAGGCTAAGGGGAAGAGGGAGGAATGGATGGCGGAAGGTTGCTCATAGCCGAGAAGGTAAATTTAAAGAGGAAGGTAGAGACACGGAGAAATGGGGGTAGGCAGCTACCAGGCTTCCAGTAGGCATCTCTGACTGAGTCCTGGACTGTAATGTGGGTGAGCAGCCAAAGCAGGCATCCCTGCAATTGACCTGCCACCAAGGGAATGTGGGTGAATGATCAAGGCAGGCATCTCCATGGTGATCAGACACCAAGGGAAGACTGTCTTCCCAAGTCTGTTACTGACGTCGTAGGTTTTGAATGCACGGATAAAGTGTGTCTCCTTTTTGTCTCTACCAGGAAGGCAGAGAAACTGAAATTGAAAGGGCAGAGATTGAAGGGAGGCGAGAAAGGTTAGGCAGAGAGTGAAAAAACTGCTTACCCAAGTGTGAAAAACTGCTTACCGATTTGAAATTGGTGAGATGGTCTTTGGGCTGGCTGGTCTGATGACCTGAGGTCATAGGTGGATCTCCTCATAGAGGGAGCATGAGGACAGGGGACTGACTAGTCTCCTGAAGGAGTTCCCCTGTCCTGGGTTTTGGCACCAAATGTTATGCGCATCTATATAAGAGACCACCTGAGCAGCCTCAGTGTGAGCAACAAGGCTGTTTATTCACTTGGGTGCAAGTGGGCTGAGTCCGAGAAAGGAGTCAGCAAAGGGTGGTGGGATTATCATTGGTTCTTACAGGTTTGGGATAGGCGGTGGAGTTAGGAGTAATTTTTGCAGGCAGAGGATGGATGTTACAAAGTACATTCACAAGGGCAGGGAGGACTATAGTCACAAGGTGGGGAAGAATGTTACAAAGTACATTCACAAGGGCAGGGGAGGGTGTATTGTCACAAGGGCGGGGAGGAATGTTACAAAGTACATTCACAAGGATGGGGAATATCACAAAGTACATTATCACAGGGGCGGGGGAATGTCACAATGGCTTGACCATGGTGCGCCCAGCTTAGAGGAACTTACACTTAGACTACCAATATTAATCAAAGGCAAAAGTTCAGTATGACTGGTTTTAATCTTAGAGGCAGCATAAGACAGTGGTTTTTATTTTCAGTTCTTATTCTTATTTATTTACTTAACAGAGATGGGGTCTCACTATGGTGACCAGGCTGGTGTTGAACTCCTGGCATCAAGTGATCCTCCCATCTCTACCTCCCAAAGTTCTGGGAGCCACTGTGCCTGGCCAAGATGAAGGGGTGGCCTGCCTCTCCACACCTGTGGGCGTTTCTCATTAGGTGGAACGAGAAACTTGAGAAAAGAAATGAGACACAGAGACAAAGTATAGAGAAAGAAAAAGTGGGCCCAGGGGACCGGCGCTCAGCTTACAGAGGAACCAGGGCCGGCACCGGTCTCTGAGTTCCCTTAGTATTTATTGATAATTATCTTTACCATCTTAAAGATAAGGGAGTGGCAGGACAATAGGATCATTTTAGGGAGAAAATCAGCAGTAAGACATATGAACAAAGATCTCTGTGACATGAATAAGTTCAAAGGAAAATGCTGTGCCTCGATACGCATATGCAAACATCGCCATAAACCTTTTGGCAGCATTGTTCCAGCAAGTCCCGCCAGCAAGTCCCACCTTATGCCATAAGGCGGTTTTCTCCTTGCTCAGTAAACAAAGCATACAATCGGGTCTCACACCGAGATGTTCCATTGCCCAGGGACGGGCAGGATTTTTAACCAGTAAGCTGCCTTCAGGCACTTGTTTAACAAAGCACATCCTGCACAGCCCAAAATCCATTAAACCTTGAGTCACCACAGCACATGTCTCTTGCAACAAGGTTGGGGGTAGGGTCACAGATTAACAGCATCTCAAACACAGAACCAAATGGAGTCTCTTATGTCTACTTCTTTCTATATAGACACAGTAACAGGCTGATCTCTCTTTCTTCTCCCCACACAAGACAGTGTTTTTTCCTGCCTCAGACTCCTGAGTAGCTGGAACTATAGGCATGTGCCATGCATGCCTGGCTAATATTTTTTTTCTTTTTTTGTATTTTTAGTAGAGATGGGGTTTCACCATGTTGGCCAGGCTGGTCTCAAACTACTGACCTCAAGTCATCCACCTGTCTCGGCCTCCCAAAGTGAACAGTGTTTTTTTAATATATGAACTTTGGAGATAGTCTGAATTCTAACCCTGTCACTTGTATGTTAGGTACTAACTAGTCTTTTAGCATTTTAATAAACTGAAATGGGTTACCTTCCTTATGGCTCTATGTATTCTCTCCTCATGCAGTAGAAGCAAAAACGAATCAGTCACCTAAGGTGTTTTCAAATAACAACCACCACAACTTTTTCATCACTATAATAACAGCTGAGAGGATTACTGTGTGCTGTTTTTAATGCTTTTTATGGGTTAATTCAATTAATTATTTCAACAACCCAGTGAAGCAGGTGTTTTTATTATCTGAAATTTATAGGCAAGGAAACTGAGCTTCGGAGAGGTTAAGTAACTTTTCCAAGGTCACATAGATAATAAATGGCAGAGGGAAATTTTGAACGCAAGCAAGTCTGACTTCACAATCTGCACTCTTGACTACTTTCAAAATACTTTTTTTTTTTTTTTTGAGACAGAGTCTCACTCTGTCGCCCAGGCTGGAGTGTGATGGCATAATCTCGGCTCACTGCAAGCTCTGCCTCCCGGTCGCGCCATTCCCCTGCCTCAGCCTTGGGAGTAGCTGGGACTACAGGCGCCCGCCACCATGCCCGGCTAATTTTTTGTATTTTTAGTAGAGACGGGGTTTCACCGTGTTAGCCAGGATGGTCTCGATCTCCTGAGCTCATGATCCGCCCGCCTTGGCCTCCCAAAGTGCTGGGATTACAGATGTAAGCCACCATGCCCGGCCAAAATATTGCTTTTTTATACTAAACTGCCTTTAGTAGGAAATCCCACTGTCATGTACGTATTCAAACCAAAGGGATACTTTTCTAATACCTCCAAAGCAATGATTCCCAGGCTTTAGGGTTTCACAGGCTATTAAAATTTAAAAGAAAATTATGACAACCAACATAGATTTGCCACCTTTAAGTTTTCATGAGAAAGGACCTTAAAAAGCAAACACCTCCTGTGATCATTTACTATTAGTGCAAGATAAATAATAATTTTCTTTTTCTAGATGGAGTCTCGCTCTTCACCCAGGCTGGAGTGTAGCGGTGAGATCTCGGCTCACTGCAACCTCCGCCTCCTGGGTTCAAGCTATTCTCCTGCCTCAGCCTCCCAAGTAGCTGGGCCTATAGTTGCCTGCCACCATGCCCGGCTAATTTTTGTTTTTGTTTGTTTTTTAGTAGAGACAGAATTTCACCATGTTGGCCAGGCTGATCTCAAACTCCTGACCTTGTGATGCACTTGCCTTGGCCTTCCAAAGTGCTGGGAGTACAGGTGTGCGCCACCGTACCCGGCCTAAAGGACAATTTAATACCAAAAAAGTAGGGTGGGCATAATCTAGAAAGATAGCATTCAAATGCTGTATGTATTTATATATTGTCCTTAAATTTCTCACTTTTCTGAGGAAAATATTTGAAAACATTTTCCTTCCACTTTCTTCCTAATAGCTAGGTTAAGCCATTTGCATTTAAACATAATAACAATTTTAGTAACTTTTATTTGTCTTCCTAGCAAGAACCTGTATCCTCTGGTCTGGAGATTAACAGTGCTATTATTAATTAAAAGTTGTTGCTTTTTAATAAAAGGTGGAATGAAAGAGCAGGATCATTTGTTCCACTATTGTGGCCCAAGGATTTGCTTAAAATCTTCTCAGTCTAGAAATTTTGAAAGATGAAATAAACAGTTTTGGGAACTAGCATTTCTTTCATCCAGTGCATTAAAATAGTAATTATACTGCTGAAAAATGAGAGAACATTCTTGTTAAAACCCAAGTTTTTTATAGTGACAATGTAATAGGGTTTATGTTTCTTGTACCTTTGATTCCCTCCAGAATCTGAATGCCTGAGTGTTTTCAACAGGGTGCCACATGAATAGAAATCTACATATATGTCAGCCTTGTGAATTTTTTATTACACTTTTTTTTGGTCTTTTTTTTTTTTTTCCTTTTGGTGGAGAATGGGGTCTTGTTGCTGCCCAGGCAGGTCTCAAACTCCTGAGCTCAAGGATCCTCCCACCTCCACCACCCTAGGTGCTGGGATTACAAGCGTGAGCCACCATACCTGGCCATGAAATTTTTTATTGATAACGTTGTGAAATGAGAAGTCTCAGCACTTACCATCTGCATTTTGAACTGGACTACAAACATGAATTACATATCAATAGAAACCTTATTTGAAATAATTTTCTTTTGTTAACAGTTTATTAGACATTTGTTTCATGTTGTAACCTTAGATAAATTAAATTTGGATATTTCACAATTGTAATAAATTACCTTCAGCTTCAATTTTAATTCCTAATTGATTCAAGCCTATTAGCACGACCCTGGTGGTAGTCTGTTACATAATGTTAGTAAAAGGCCTGAGGTTTTTCTCCTAAAGAACTTTGTGCTCGCTGGTTAGACTGAAAATAAGACACTCTGGTAGATCCAGCAGATTGGATGCCTGGGTCTTAAGTTTCCCAAGCCAGGGATTATCAGCCTTTAGGAGCTGCAAGGAAGTTAGAAGGATAAAGGAAAATCACTTAGGACACCAAATAACTTCTTATTCGTCGTGGTGATAGAGTAAGCATCACTGATAAGGGAGCAACCCAGGGTCCTGCTCCCTTACAGTTCTGTAACCTTCACTCAGTGACTCGCTTCTGTCTCAATACAAAGGGAAGACGTTATTTTTTCTTTTTTCCTCTTTTTTTGAGGCAGGTTCTCGCTCTGTCGCCCAGGCTGGAGTGCAGTGGCACAATAATGGCCCACTGCAGCCTCGACCTCCTGGACTCAAGTGACCTTCCTGCCTCTGCGATAGTTTTTCATGGATGCTTCTAGTAGTTTTTTGGAGGGACGGTGTGTTAGGAACAAACTGCCCAAAAAGCTTCTTGGTACTGCCGACACTTCCCCCCCAAACCCTTCCGTGCTGTCCACCCCTTCCCCTAATCCTCTACAATTCTTCTCCTCCCCCAAGGCTCTTTACACTTCTAAGCCCTTACGAAGCCAGCAGACTTCACTTATCAGACCTTGCTGCAATAAACCCCAATTACAAACCATTCGGACCGCACAGGGGGAGGTGGTGGGAAGCATAAACAAATTTTACCTACACCCTCCTGTAAAAAACGTCACAAGGTAATATGTGGCAAAATTAATCAGCAAACAACCCCAGGGTCTCTTTCCCCCATATAAACCCCTCATTTTGTAAGCTCAGGGGTGCCTCCTCTGTCTCTGGTTTAGCAGCCGGCAGGCTAATAAACCTCCTCGCCTGACCGCGGGTCTCTTGTCCTTTCTCTCGGCTAACCTTACATGGTGATAGATTGGAAACTTTTAAGAACTCCTCCTATTTTGAGAATTCAGAAATTTATTTATAGCTTTCGTAAAACAGAGTGAAGACTCTTACAGACCTATGTGGGACTAGCAGGCTCTCAGTCTCTGGGGTCCGATATAGGGCACGAAGATGACAGTGTATACGCATTTTGGTGCTGACGTGGACCTGGAGTGTGGACAGAGGAGTTACTATGAAGAATCCCGGAGACCACGATGTAAACTCTCAATTCTAATCAACACAGGTGTGGGCTCCGCGTCTGAAACACCGTTCGTCTCACACGAGGTACGGCAATACCCAACACCACCCAGCACAACAGCTCTCACTCCACCTGGAACCCGGACCCAGCTTGATTCGCGGGTGCCGGATGATGACGTACCCTTGCACCCGGCGATGATTGGTTCGCGTAGAGCGGCGTCGTCCGCCAAAGCGACTCGGACCCCGGACCTACATTCTCGCGAGAGTTAGCGGCCTCCGGTGTGGGATGGCCGCGGAGCCGGGAGGAGCTGGCCTGTGGCTCCCGTGGCCGGCTCTCCGGCCGGAGACATGGCCCGGGGGCCCGGCCCGCTAGGCAGGCCTCGTCCCGATACGGTCGCCATGCCCAAGAGAGGAAAGCGACTCAAGTTCCGGGCCCACGACGCCTGCTCCGGCCGAGGTGGGTGAGGGAGGCAGGGGCGCTGAAACATTTTGGGGCTGGCAGCTGGGAGGGGGCTGGACCGTGCCGAGGTGAGCGCGCCTGTCCGCAGCTGGAGGGCGGCTCGGTCCGGGGGCCTGCAGCGAGGAGGAGGTCTTTGGCGGGGAAGACGCTGACGAGAGAAGGCCTCTTCCTTGAGGGTTGGTGCTGTGTTGCAGTGACCGTGGCGGATTACGCCAACTCGGATCCGGCGGTCGTGAGGTCTGGACGAGTCAAGAAAGCCGTAGCCAACGCTGTTCAGCAGGAAGGTAAGCTTTGCGCGAGCCTTTAAAGACTCATGCCGCGAAGACAGAACTAGGCATTTTATTTTCTGTTTTTCTTGCAATCCTTTAGTCGTCTTCCTGTCACCGTGTTTGCTCTTGTCAATGTTAACTTATATATTGGGGGCGGAGGAGGATTAGTCAAGAGTAGCAGTTTCTGCAGCAGAAGTATTTTCTTTCTTTGCATTTAAAAACATGTTTGCATACTCTAGTTTCCACTGCATTCTTCTTGGGTAATCTCTTTGCTGTAGTTCACATATGTTTTACTCTGCAGTTTGCTTCCTTGTTTAATAACCTTGGAGTGTTCTTTTCCTTTTCGGTGTTTCTCTTGCTTTCAGTCTGTTTAGTCATGGGTCTGAGACTTGTATTTTATGACACCTACTGCCTCCAGCTCAGGACTAGGGCTAAATTGGATTCAGTTTGTCTCAAACATTTGTCTGTAGAACTTATGAGAATACAAATCATCTTGTATCCTGCAGGGTTTATAGTGGAAAAATTGTGCACACCTTTTTTCTTTAGGGCTGAAAAAAGGAGTTTCTGCAACTTTGGAGTCAGTTTGCCCATTGCTTTCCTTTCTTTTTTGTATTTAAGATACTAAAATCTTTATTTTTTTTGGTGATAGATTCTCACCTTTCTCTCTCACGATGTTTTTATCCCCCCTTTCTTGAATGGATGCTGATACCTTGGCTAGGTTGTTTGTATTTCTGGGTGGAGCTGTGTGCCATCTCATTCTTCTCTTATTTTCTTCTAGTAAAATCTCTTTGTGGCTTGGAAGCCTCTCAGGTTCCTGCAGAGGAAGCTCTTTCTGGGGCTGGTGAGCCCTGTGACATCATCGACAGCAGTGATGAGATGGATGCCCAGGAGGAAAGCATCCATGAGAGAACTGTCTCCAGAAAAAAGAAAAGCAAGAGGCACAAAGGTATGGAGCTTGCTCTCTTTTGGTTTATTAGACCTGCCTGTGGTGACAAATTGAAGATGTTACTTTCCCAGTAGCACAGGAGGAGGTATAAGAGGTGATACCAGGAGAGTTTGAAGAAAACTTGGCTCTCCACAAGAACCTTGGTAGTGGGACAAGATTTAATACACTTGGGCTTTCTTTTTTCTTTTGTCTGAATTAGAGAGGGAAAGAGATTAGTATGTGTTAGTAGAGTTCTGGAACTGTGAAGTGGACTATAGTAGCCCTTCATTGAGAACATGTTATCATCAGGTTAAAAACCCACATGGCAATGTGAAAATAAAAGGCCTTTGCATTTCTGGATTTCTGAATGTTACTGTAAGGAAGCAAAGATGTAACCAAAAAATGTTTTCCCAAATATGTGGATTTTATGTTACAAGTTTTGTTACACACAAACATAGACATTACCATGGGCTTTTAAGTGCTCTACGATTAGTAATGTCTGCTTCATGTCTAATAACTACTGTGGGAAATAGAAAAGTAGGTGATTTTTTAAATATCCTAATGGCAATGAAATGCACACGAATGAAGCAAAGAATAGTAAACTGATGGTATATAATGTGCCAAACCATCGTTCACATTCTGGGTTTTCCTCCAGACTTAATGAGTCAGAATCTCTTGGGGTGGAACTCAGAAATTTTTTTTTTGAGACAGGGTTTTGGTCTCTTGCCCAGGCTGGAGTGTAGTGGCAAGATCATGGCACACTGCAGCCTTGACTTCCCGGGCTTAAGTGATTCACCCATCTTTTGAGTAGCTGGGACTACAGGTGCTATGTCATCATGGCTGCTAATTTTTTCTATTTTTTGTAGAGACGGGGGTCTCACTATGTTGCTTAGGTTGGTTTTGAGCTCCTGGGCTCAAGCAGTCCACCCACCTCGGCCTCCCAAAGTGCTGGGATTATAGGCATAAGCTAGCATGCTTAGCCCAGAATTATTAAAGCTAAAGTGGTTCTGATGGTCAGCTGCATTTAGGTGAAATGATGAGGCTGGGCGCAGTGGCTCACACCTGTAATCCCAGCCCTTTGGGAGGCCAAGGTGGGCAGATCACAAGGTCAGGAGTTTGAGACCAGCTTGGCCAATATGGTGAAACCCTGTCTCTACTAAAAATACAAACAGTAGCTGGGCGTGGTGGTGTGCACCTGTAGTCCCAGCTACTCGGGAGGCTGAGGCAGGAGAATTGCTTGATCCTGGGAGGCGGAGGTTAGAGTGAGCCGTCACATTGTGCCACTACACTCCAGCCTGGTGACAGAGTGAGACTCTGTCTCAAAACAAAAATCATAATAATAAATGATGTATGTCTTTTTGGTCTCAGATTTACCAGTACTTTCACCTGTACCTGAGAATCAGATAATAGATATTTTTATTTGTTAAAGTATATTGAAGTAATAAGTTAATGAAATTAATGGTATGATTGCCTTGGAATTATTCCAGTTATTGTTAGTCATATTCCTCTTTTTCAGGATCCAAAAATTAATACAGGTTGAGCAAATCTGAAAAGCTCCAAAATTTTAAATTTTTGGAGCACTGACATGATGCTGAAAGGAAATGCTTATTGGAGCACTTCGGATTTCTGATTTTTGATTAGGGCTGCTCAACCAATAAGTACAGTCAGGATATTCCAAAATGTGGAAAAAGCCAAAATCGGAAACACTTCTGGTCCTGAGCGTTTCTGATGAGGGATACTCAGCCAGTATTGACTTTCTTCATACTTCTTTGTCCTTAATTTTTAACTTAAAATCGCTACTTATCACCATTCTATTAGGGATTTATCTTGTTTTGGACTTGTTCCACAGAATGGCTTAGACTTAAAAAAAATTGGGATAAAATTTATTCCTTTAAAGTGTACAATTCAGTGGTTTTAGCATATTCACAGAGTTGTGCAACCATCAACATGGTCTAAGTTTAGAACATTTCCATTACTCTAAAAAGAAACCCCATACTTATTAGCATCCCTTCTCATTCCAAACACTCCTCCAGTCCTTGGAAACCACTAATCTACTTTCTGTCTCTACAGATTTACCTATTCTGACATTTCGTGTAAATGGAATCATATAATATATAGTCTTTTGCATGTAGCTTCTTTCATTTAGCATAATGTTCTCAAGGTTCATCCATACTATGCATGTATCAGTATCTCAATCTTTTTTATTCCTTTTTGTTTGCCTGCTATGAATAATGCTGCTATGAACATTCATAGACAAATTTTTCTGTGGACATAGGTTTTTTCATTTATGGTTAGATAGGAGTGAAATTGCTGGATTATACAGAAACTCTGTGTTTAACTTTTTGAGGAATTGCCAAACCATTTTCCAAAGTGTGTGCATCGTTCTGTATTTCCACCAGCAGTGTATAAGAGTTCCAGTTTCTCTACATACTTACCAGCACTTACTGTTGTCTGACTTTTTAAATTATAGTGGATGTGGATTAGTACTTGTCTCCTTGTGGTTTTGATTTGCATTTCCCTATGGCTAATGATATTTGCCCATTTTTAAATTGGATTATCTTATTATTATTATTATTATTTTTTTGAGATGGAGTTTCGCTCTTGTTGATTAGGCTGGAGTGCAATGGCGTGATCTCGGCTCACCGCAACCTCTACTGCCCAGGTTCAAGCGATTCCTCTGCCTCAGCCTCCCGAGTAGTTGGGATTATAGGCATGCGCCACCATGCCCAGCTAATTTTTTGTATTTTTTTTTTTTTTT
>NW_012123043.1:5867273-5882137 GCF_000951035.1 Colobus angolensis palliatus
AAGTGCTGGGATTACAGGCTTGAGCCACCGCGCCCGGCCATTTTTTGTATTTTTAATAGAGATGGGATTTCTCCATATTGGTCAGGCTGGTCTCGATCTCGAACTTCAGACTTCAGGTGATCCACCTGCCTCAGCCTCCCAAAGTGTTGGGTTTACAGGTGTGAGCCACCACACCCAGCTATCTTTTTATTACTGAATTGTAAGACTTCTTTATCTATTCAGATTACCAGTCACTCATCAGATATATGATTTGTGGTTTACAGGCTCTTAACCATAATTCGTATTTTACTTCCTTATTCTACTTTACCTCCATTAGATTTCTCCATTCCATCAGACTGGTCTTTTTTTTTTTTTTTCTTTTTAAATTTCTTTTTATTTTATTATTTTAGCAGGTGTAATGTATTTTTCTTCTTTTTTTAAAAAGCCTTTTTTTTAATGACACATGTAGAAGAAGAGAGAATAGTCTGATTATAACTCCATATAACTATTACCCAACTTCAACAGTGATCAACTCATGGCTATTAAAAAGGTTTTTTTCTCTTTCTTTTTTAAATTACCTTTTCGTTTTTATATGCTATCAACTCACGGCCATTTTTACTTCAGCCATTACTCCGCCACCCCAACACACACACACACACACACACGCTGGGTTATTTTGAAACAATTTCCAGATATACCATCATCATCTCTGTAAATATCTTAGTAGTTATCTTTTTTACCCATTATCACATCTAAAAGACTTAACAGTAATTTCTCAATGTCATTAAAATCTTGTTAGACTTTTCTGTTTACTGTTCTCACATGTTTTGCTTTTCTGAGTCCTTTGGTTTCCTGTTAGCACTTATTCACTTAACATGCTTTTCCTCTTAACCTATGCCTATCAAAATTCTTCATGTCCTTCATGACTTACCTCCATGAAGCTTTCATTTACTAATTCTATTTACTTTGTTTTGAAAGCTCTTAATAATTATGTATAAAACACTGACAGTTCTTCATTGTTTACTAAATTTTGTCTCTAAAGACAAAATTTTTGATAGCACTCTGCTTTGTAAAAGTCCTTATGGGTCTCAGTAGAGGAAATTTTTGTTTGTTTTTTTTGTTTTTTGTTTTGGAGTTTTGAGACAGGGACTCACTCTGTTGCCCAGGCTGGATTGCAATGGTGCAGTCATGGCTCACTGTAGCCTCGACATCCTGGGCTCGATTGATCCTTGCACCTCAGCCTCCTGAGTAGCTGAGACTACAGGCATGTACCACCATGGCTGGCTAATTTTTAAGTTTTTTTGTAGAGACTGTGTTGCCCAAGCCGATCTTGAACTCCTGGGCTCAAGCCATCCTCCCACCTTGGCCTCCCAAAGAGTTGGGATTACAGGCATGAGCCACTGCAGTCAGCCACAGTAGAGGAAATTTTAACCGTTGTTTGCCTTCTCTTTCAAAGAGAGAAGAGGTAATATGGGAGAAAGTGGGGCCTGGACATGGTAGACTGAGTCTTGCATGATTACTGGAGATTATAAGAGGGATAAGAATTAGAAAAAATGATGTTTTAGGCATATTGGGTCTCTGTTGTGAAGAACCTAGCCAAAGAACTTGATTTAATCATAGAGTTGTGGGAAGCAGTTAGCTAGAAAAGCAGGGGCAACTTTGGGGAGATGGTGTAAGGGCTTTTTCCCCAGGAAGGAAGAAAGCTGATAATTTTAGGATAGTTCTATGACTAGGTTTGAAGTAAGGCTTAGGGTTAGGATTAGCTCAGATTCAGGTATCTTTACAAAGCATGTGTATTAACTGAACCTGAGAAGTATAGTAGACATCAAGGTCAGGAGAATTAACACTAATGAGTGAAGAAGGAAGAGATAGGGATACTTTTTTTTTTTCTTTCCTTGAGATGGAGTTTCACTCTGTCACCCAGACTGGAGTGCAGTGGCATGATCTTGGCACACTGCATCCTCTGCCTCCTGGGTTTAAGCAGTTTTCTGCCTAAGCCTCCCGAGTAGCTGGGATTACAGGCGCCCACCACCACGCCCAGCTAATTTTTTTGTATTTTTAGTAGAGACGGGGTTTCACCATCTTGGCCAGGCTGATCTTGAACTCCTGACCTCGTGATCCACCTGCCTTGGCCTTCCAAGGTACTGGGATTACAGGCGTGAGCCATTGCACCCAGCATGGATATGTTGTTAAAGAGTGATTAGGTGTCTCTGGCAAGGATCATAGGTCAAACTTGCAATGAAACAAGGAGAAACTAGAAGAATAAAACATGTTTACAAAAGGTAGTTATGTGTAATGAGAATGCACTGTAACTTATCTGGTTTTTTAATTTAATTTGTACTTTGAGATTTCCTTATACCATCCTTTTTTTTTTTTGAGATAGAATCTCGCTCTGTTGCCCAGGCTGGAGTACAGTAGTGCCATCTCAGCTCACTGCAACCTCCACCTACCGGTTCAAGCAATTCTCCTGCCTCAGCCTCCCAAGTAGCTGGGATTACAGGCATGTGCCACCATGCCCAGCTGATTTTTGTGTTTTTAGTAGAGACAAGAGTTTCACCATGTTGGCCAGGATGGTCTCAATCTCTTGACCACGTGATCCGCCTGCCTTGGCCTCCCAAAGTGCTGGGATTATAGGCATGAGCCACTGCTCCCAGCCTCCCTTTACCATCCTAAGGTCAATTTTGTTTTTTTCCCGACTGAAAATGTTTAGTGGGTGGAGACTTAAAGAGAAACCAAGAGCAGGGCTTAATAGCATAAAGCTGGAATTCGGAGTCAGAAAATCTTGGTTCTATTTCCCTTGACTGAGTGACAAGTTTGTTTTTTTTTTTCTTATTAGTAAAACGGTGCAATAATATTTTTCTTATTCCATTGAAGAATTATTAGAGTTGAGTGATACAATGTGTGCAAAGGCACTTTTGAAACTTCAAAATGATGGCCAGGTGCAGTGACTCAGGCCAGTAATCCCAGCGCTTTGGGAGGCCTTGGCGGGTGGATCACTTGAGGCCAGGAGTTCGAGACCAGCCTGGTCAACATGGTGAAACCCCATCTCTACTAAAAAAATTAGCTGGGTGCGGTGGAGCATGCCTGTAGTCCTAGCTACTCTGGTGGCTGAGGCATGAGAATCGCTTGATCCCAGGAGGCGGAGGTTGTACTGAGCTGGGATTGCACCAGTGCATTCCAGCCTGGGCAACAGAGTGAGACACTGTCTTAAAAAAAAAAGTAAAACTTCAAAATGGTATTGCCAATAGTTGTTAAGTAAAGGCCTTAAGAACAAAACCTATTTACTTGGGCAACAGGAGGTAAAAGTTTCCAGCAGCTAGGATGAGCAGGAAATGATAAGTTTGAAGGGTTTCCGTGGACCTATTTAAAACCATTTTCTTAACTGTTTAATCCTTGAGAGAAATGAAATGATCGAGTATCTTTAGATATGTGTGTAGAAGATCAGAGATTATTCTTTTTTCTGTTTCAGAAGAACTGGACGGGGCTGGAGGAGAAGAGTATCCCATGGATATTTGGCTGTTGCTGGCCTCCTATATCCGTCCTGAGGACATTGTGAATTTTTCCCTGATTTGTAAGAATGCCTGGACTGTCACTTGCACTGCTGCCTTTTGGACCAGGTTGTACCGAAGGTGCGACCACAGAGACCTCACTCTTTTATCTGTGTAGCTGATTTCATTACTGTTTGTGATTTGGAGCTACTCACTGGATGGTGACCTCTTTTCACTTTCTCTACTCCATGTTGTCTGGGCATGACCCAGCTTTGGACTCCTTGAGCTCCTCTCTAATTTAAATTTGATATTATTAATTATCCAGGTAATTGTCTTCCATGTGGTTGCCTCCTTCCCCACTCCAGTATCCAGTTTCAGCAAAACGTCTTGCTTCAAGTCCCAGAGAGAACTGTCTTTGACTTTTCTTCAGAGGCTTATTTTAGCTAGAATGTTCAAAGCTACAGATGCTTATCTGCTCATCTTTCCAGCTGGATTAGGTGTTGCTTTGATTTGCTAGTCGTCTTTAAGTATTACACAGTTTTTGTACTTATGCAGCCTTATGTATAGTTGTAGTGGTGAGGAGTAGGTAAATTATGTCATTAGTAAAAGGGCTCGTTTTTGATGCTAGGTGTGAAAGTGTAGTGACAATTGTAAACTGTCAGGCTGTGGTGGGAAGGAATGTTGAAGTAGAAAGGAGTAGAGAACTCATTGTAGACCTGACAGGAGAACCTAGTGGCTCTTCTCCAGTATAGGTTCCTCTAGGACAGGTTCTTTTTGAGCAGTTAAAGCATAATATACTGATACCAATTCAGAGTTTGCTCTTGTGTTCAGGAAAAAAGTGAGGATTTCAACTTTAAAAATGGATGGTGAACTGCAGGATTACAAGGCAAAGACATAAAAGTTGCCAAGAGGTCAAGTAGCACTGGGGACAAGCTACCTACTGGCCAGTGGAATACTGCAGTAAAGTTCATACAGAGACCAGGAGTCTTAGGAGACTGACCTAGAGCAGGAGAGACAGGTCACATATTGGTAGGAGTAATGTGTCATGTTTCAGGCACTACACGCTGGATGCTTCCCTGCCTTTGCGTCTGCGACCAGAGTCAATGGAGAAGCTGCGCTGTCTCCGGGCTTGTGTGATCCGATCTCTGTACCATATGTATGAGCCATTTGCTGCTCGAATCTCCAAGAATCCAGCCATTCCAGAAAGCACCCCCAGCACATTAAAGAATTCCAAAGTAAGTGAGAATTTGTGTTGGGGTTTGACTAATGGACTCTTGTATGGTAGGCCTGTTACCATGGCTTGTCTCCAACTTCCTTGATGGGGAGGGGTGTAGGTCCCAGGCTGCTAAGGGACTAATGTAAACTTTCAGGGCTCAGAGATTTCACTTCTCCAAGACCTTTCTGCTGTGCTGGCTGGCTTATCTTATACTTACCTTAAAGCTTTGCGGTGCTTTTAGTGTATTCCTTATTCTTTTTAATTTATTTTCATACATTGTACATTGGACCCCTTTAGATGTAACGGTTTTGATGGTTTGGGCTAGGAAGAGCATAACTGAAATGGTAGATGTATGCTGTAATTTTTAAGAGAGGCTTTAAATCACGGTACAGAGGTATGACGTGAACATCTCACTATTTTTCTCTTTCTAATGCAACCTTGACATTAGGGATTCCCGTTTATTGTTGACCTCGTCAAAGGATTCTGGTGTAGACTTGACTTCTGTAGCATTTGGAAGTGCCCTGTGCCAGGCTATTGCCAGGCTCTGGTAGGGCATCTCATAGACTATAAGGTACCCTGATTCATAAACCTTAGTTCTCTCAAGTTCTTTCTGTGTTCTAGGCTCTTTTTATCTCGGGATTTCCCTGATATTTTATATTCATACATTTATATTCAAGTCTCTGTCATTCTTCTGATTTGTAAATATGTCTACTAGCCTTTGGTCCATTCTCTCTTTTTCTCCTCCCTGATAAAATTACTAAATCACCTTTGCCAAACAAGGTTACTCTGTTCCTACCTCAAATCTGATGTTCCATAGCATTTTCCATTCTCTTATAGTTTGTTTTTATGGTATTAGACATCATATAATGATTCTTCTCCCCTAGTTTAGCTCTAGGGTGATCACATTTTACCTGATACGTATTAATTAAAAGGGTACTATTGATTTCAAGATTATCGAGGTTTCCCCCAGCCTTGTAAACTGAGGTGGTCAGGGCCATTGGCTGAGCTCAATTTAATATCATGCTAACTGGTGGATTTAGAGAAGGAGTAGAATGCCAGGAGAGTAGGATTTCACCCAGCAGCTGCTTCTGCTTGTAATATGAGTGGACAGTGTATCTTCTCACATTTACAGTGTCCCTTTTCCCCAAAACATTTGATAGTATCAGATTAACTGTGGTGAGCGTGGGGATCATCCGAAAGTTAGCCATGCCAGGAGTGAATCAATTGCTGGGAGCAGAGCAGCATTGGGCAAACTCCTCATGCTTGACACATCTTAGCGGCTCCAGTGCACAATGCAAGTGCTACTGCCTAAATTCTAAAATACCCCTATCTTCATATTCTTATCATTGTCTATTAATTTTTTTAAAGTGGACTGTAAAAAGCCAAAGTACAATGAAAACTAAGGTCTTAATCCAGATAGTAAGCCCAGGCCATCTGGCTGCTGTTTTGTGCCTTGTTAGAGATCTTCTGAAGAGGGTGTGGGGCCTGCAGTGACAGGTGTCCCATGCTTGGCCTTGCCACTTGTATACCCATGATTGCGTGGCATTCAGGGAGTTGCCAGCATGCCTAAAGGAAGTTGTCCCATGTTCCTGGACTCCAGCTTTTCGTATTTGATTCCCCCTCTCTCTCTTTTCAGTAGCATAGCTTGTGTGGGACACTGGAGCCGTTGTGATGGCAGCAGAAGTGTTTTCCCCTTAAAGCCAAGCCCATTAATTTTGATGGAACAGCAGGACGTACAGGGCATGTCTGAAGGGCAGGACAGCTGGCACGGCGGACGACCCACCCCTTATCCCCTGGGAGGTACTTCACTTCTTGTGCTTAACCCTAGCTGTAGCCTGACTTTCACTGAGGGGCTTATTCTAGACAGAATTCAGCCTAGCTCTGTAGTTTCCTTACTGGCTGTCTGCTCCCAGAGGGTCTTGAGCAGTTTGCTTCTATTATAGGGCCAGCCTCTCTGCCTACCTTATGGCCTTGTATCATCTTGCCTGGTGGCTGCTGGCTCTCCTTACATTTTAATGTAGAGGATTAGCCTGCTGAATCAGAGAGGATGCCCCAGTCTCTAGATAACACGTTTCTGTCTTTGAAGATAAGAACAATAGGGGTTGCTGTCAGTAACCTCTGAGGTTGACTTATATTGGTCCCTCCTTTCCATATTGAACAGCCCTGGGATTGTCTGTTTTTATGTTGAACCAGTGTCAACTTGGGAGTCTATCTGTGCCAAAGTAAAATCTCAGCATTGGGACCGTGGCTGGCTTTAGAGCTGTCAAACAGAAAGGTTTTTGCTGATTATTTTGATTGTAGTGTATTTTGATTTTTTTTCTTTTTCTTTTTCTTGGTTTATTTTATTTTTACTTTCTTATAGTGCTTACTTTTCTGGTGCAGAAAGATTGTTGGGAACAGACAGGAACCAATGTGGGAATTCAACTTCAAGTTCAAAAAACAGGTATGTGGTCTTCTCTTTGTTTTTCAGATAACACCTTGTTCTAAGAGATTTCCCTAGATAACTTTCTTAGTCTGTTTGTGCTGCTATAACAGTACCACAGACTCTGGGTAACTTAAAAACAACAGAACTTTATTTCTTCACAGTTCTGACGACTGGGAAGTCCAAATTCTTTGCAGGTTTGGTGTTTGGTGAGGGCCTGGTCCCTTTGCTTCCAAGATAGTGTCTGATTGCATCCTTCAGAGGGGAGGAACACTTTGTCCTCACATGGTGGAAAGTGGAATGCCAAAAGGGGCTGAACTTAGTGTGAAGACTTTCTTATAAAGGCTTTAATCCCATTCATGAGGGAGGGCCTCCCCAGTAGGTCACCTCCTAAAGGCCCTACCTCTTAATACTATTGTGTTGGAGATTAGGTGTCCACGTGAATTTTGGAGGAGACACAAACGTTCAAATCATAACACTGGACATGAAATTGCCTTACTAAAATCAAACAGTGTATAGCCTAAAAATAAAAAATCTGAAATGCCTCATAACCTGAAACTTTCTGAGTGCCAACATGATGCTCAAAGAAAATGCCTTTTGGAGCATTTTGGATTTTGGGTTTGTGGATTTCAGATGCTCAACTGGTATAATGCAAATATTCCAAAATCCAAAAAAATCGGGAACACTTCTGGCCCCAAGCATTTCGGATAAAGGATACTCAACCCGAAATGCCATGAAAACAAAAGAGGAACTATGTTGTATTGAAAGACAAGGATAACAACCTACTGCAAAGAGTAAATCTTGAGTGGATCCTGGATAAGGGAACAAAGCTATAAAAGACATTTTGGGGCAATTTAGGAAATCAGAATGTGCTATGGATAATATGAAATAATTGTTAGTTTTCTTATGGGTGATAATGATAATGTGGTAATGTAATGTAATGATAATGATAATGATAATGTAAGTGTATGCTGAATTATTTACGAGTGAAGTATAAATGTTGAGAGAACATATTAAGAGAATAGTTCCCAAAAGATTAATTGCCATTACAGGATAGCAGAAGTCTTAAGTCACCTTTACTTTATCAATATATTTATGTATTACTTAAACTTATTTACCATTAAAAAAAGCTTTCATTATGGAAGGGGAAGCCTCATGTATTCCTGAATGTAAGCCTAAGAGACAGAGAAGACAAATTACATGAACTCTCCAGTTGCCAAGCCAATGAAAATTTTTTAAAACCTGGAAAAATTATGCCAGAGACACACACATTGTTTACTAATCTGATTACTGGCCAAGCCTTGAACAATGTGACAGTATTACTCAAAGGACAGCTGTATTATTAGGTGTAATTATGATCACCCTATATTCTTATGTGGAATTATGAGCAGATACGGCAATCGGTTTATAGAAACCCATAAACCCATTACTAAGTAGAGGAGACAGGTGAAAACACATGGAGCGGGGTGGGGTCGGGGGTGCGGGGTTGAGGTGGGAAGGGAGGTGTCTTCACTTGTCTCCTCTCCTTAGTGTTTCACTGATGAGACACAAATACTATTAGTTATTCCTCACGTGATGGCAAGTGGGTTACAGATAAGTTTGTAGTTAAAGTAAACCTTATTTTCCTATTGATTTATTTCAAAAACATGGTTCTGGGGAAGAATTTTAGTTCTGATATTTTGCATTTGATAAGATCTACACAGTCTGTGGTATCCATTAGACATTGGTAGGAAGTCCACCATAGACCTTTCTGAGAAGGAATTGAGAGGCAGTCTTAGCAGTGGTGAAATGTGACTAGAAGCAGACAGTAGGATTACCGCAGGAAAGTGAATGCTGAGGTTTCCTTTAGTTCCGAGACTTGTGATTCCTTTGTTTTATGGGGTCTGGAATTAGGTGGCCACTTCTGCTTCCTTCCCTTTTGTCCAGCAGATGTTCTTTGGAGCCTGACAAGTTACAAGGAATTTGCAATGTTTCAAACATTGTAGAACCTCTGGTAGAGGCTGTAAGTTTCCATTTCTTGTTAGATGGCAAGGGATACCATCTAAATGAAGTATAAACCCGCTCATCCAAATGTATTTCCCCTTCTTTCAAAGGGTAAATTTTCTTTGATCTCTGTATAGAAACATATATATAGAGAGAGGAGATAACGGAAAAATGTATCTCACTAGCTTTAGTTAAGCCATAGGATTTTCTTTGGTAGACTCTTAGAGCCATATACATTTCTTCTAAGACATTGGATTAATTCTTAGTTCTCTTCAGTCCCCTAGGTTAAAGAGCAAGTGTACAGGAGGATTGCAGCCTCCCGTTCAGTACGAAGATGTTCATACCAATCCAGACCAGGACTGCTGCCTACTGCAGGTCACCACCCTCAATTTCATCTTTATTCCGATTGTCATGGGAATGATATTTACTCTGGTAAGTAGGGACTCAGGATGTCATTCTCAGTTTTTTTTTTTTTCATTCTGAAAGGAAGTGAACCACAGCTTTTTTTTTTTTTTTTTTTTAAGAGACATGGTCTCACTCTGTCACTCAGGCTGAAGTGCAGTGATAGAATCATCATTCACTGCAACCTCAAAACTTCTGGGCTTAAGCTATCCTCTTGCTTCAGCCTCCCAAGTAGTTAGGACTACACGTGCGCACCACCACCCCTGGCTAATTTTTATTTTTTGTTGCAATGGGTGTCTCACAGCGTTGCTGAGGCTGGTCTCAGACTCCTAGTCTCAAGCAGTTCTTCCACGTCGGCCTCCCAAGTGCTGAAATTATAGGTGTGAGCCACTGCCTTGAGCTTTTTTACAGACTTTTGCTGTATCTGAGTTTTGAAGGATATCTGTAAGTTTGACCATGAAGGAAGGTATCTTTAAAAAAAAAAAAAGTTTGAAATCAGTCCTGTATATTAGCAACAGACAGATTTGTGGAGATGTTAATTATATCTGAGAATATTTTACCTTCTTTTCTTCTTTGTAGGAAAGGGAATGTTTTTGCATTTTCATGTGTAGTGGTCATTAATGATTGAGAAACATTATCCTATTAGGAAGAATGATGAGATATATACATGAGCACTGTATGTCAGGACCTTGAGGCATGCATAAGGGGTTACAAATGAGATATTAAAATATAGAGTGACCAGCTCAGCTCTGTCCTTTGTGTGATATTATTACTGTTCAAGGCTTGGCCAATAATTAGTAAACAATGTATGCGCCTCTGGCATATTTTTCCAGGTTTTAAAATTTTTTCATTGGCTTGGCAACTGGAGAGTTCATGTAATTTGTCTTCTCTGTATCTTAGGCTTACATTCAGAAATACATGAGGTAACCCTTCCACAATGAAAGTAACTTTTTTTTTTAATGGTAAATGACTTTAAATAATACATAAATATACTGACAAAGTAAAGGTGACTTAGACTTCCACTATCCTATAACTGCAATTTATCTTTTGGGAACTGTTCTCTTAATGTGTCTGTTAATATGTACGTACTCTCTATTAAATAATTTTGTATTATTGAGATTGTGTCATATATGCAGTTTTTTTTTTTTGTTTTTGAGACGGAGTCTCGCTTTGTAGTCCAGGCTGGAGTGCCATGGTGCATAGTCTCGGCTCACTGCAACCTCTGTCTCTTGGTTTCAAGGGATTCTCCTGCCTCCGCCTCCGAAGTAGCTGGGATTACAGGTGCCCGCCACCACACCCAGCTAATTTTTGTATTTTTAGTAGAAATGGGGTTTGGTCAGGCTGGTCTCAAACTTCTGACCTCAGACGATCTGCCTGTCTTGGCCTTCCAAAGTGCTCATTAGTGAGGCTTTCTTTAGCATAGTTTAAACATGTGAAGCTGAGAAGGCCCCATGAAATTGTCCTTAATTTTTTATATCTTTAAAGGTTGGCTGGGCGTGGTGGCTCACACCTGTAATCCCAGCACTTTGGGAGGCCGAGGTGGGCAGATCACCTGAGTTCAGGAGTTTGAGACCAGCCTGGCCAACGTGGCAAAACACTGTCTCTACTGAAGATACAAAAATTAGCTGGTCATGGTGGTGTACACCTATATTCCTAGCTACTCGGGAGGCTGAGGCATGAGAATTGTTTGATCCCGGGAGATGGAGGTTGCAGCGAGCCAAGATCACATCACTGCACTACAGCCTGGGCAACAGAACGAGGTCCTTTCTCAAAAAAAAAAAAAAAAAAGTGTTCGTGTTGTAATTTAGAGATTAATCTTGTGGCCTAGCCAGTGTAAAGTAGTCTGGACTATTTCATTTCGGAGTGAGCTGTTGGAAACCAAGGTTGTGTGAGTTGGATACTGAATCTGCTTTTCCATTTCAGTTTACTATCAATGTGAGCACGGACATGCGGCATCATCGAGTGAGACTGGTGTTCCAAGATTCCCCTGTCCATGGTGGTCGGAAACTGCGCAGTGAGCAGGGTGTGCAAGTCATCCTGGACCCAGTGCACAGCGTTCGGCTCTTTGACTGGTGGCACCCTCAGTACCCATTCTCCCTGAGAGCATAGTTACTGCTGCCTATCCCTTGGGGCAGCCCCGAGTCTAGTCCATTAGTAATCAGATTCCAGTTTGGACGGGGCGGCTGGATTGTATATCTGGTTAGTAATGTACATGCTCTTCAGGTTCTAGGGCTCCTGTTAGGGGAGGGAGAAATGTTGAATCAAGAGGAAGAACAACTACTATGATTTATAAACATATTTTAATGTAAAAATTTGCATTTAAAAGGAGTGGCCCTGTTTTCTGTGTTAAAACCCCATTTGGTGCTATTGAGTTTGTTCTTTATTCTTTTATCCCAGTGAAAATTGTTGATCTTGCTCTAGGGAAAAATTAAACTCTTTGAATCTCCAAACAAGGAAGTTTCAGCATTCCCTTATGGATCAGAGGAACCTTAGAGGCCTGAAATTGTTGCTTCCAGTTTAGCTGCCCCTCAAATTCAAGTGAATATTTTCCCTTCTCCCTTTACCCTTCTCCAGAAATAAAGCAGGTGACAGGGTTTTCAGAATCTTACCAGATTGACTTGTGTATCTTTTTTAAAAAATAATTTGTGATATTTATTGCATACATTTTCTTTTGCCACTTTTGGATTTTAGGTATTTCTTGCATGAGGTTAATAGTGGTGATGATGACTTTATACCCTTGGTACTATACTAGGAACTTTACATAGTATCTCTACTTCTCACAGTCTTGCAAGGTAGGTGATATTATTCCCATTTTATGGTTGAGAAAGCGGAATTAGTGATTATACCTATAACACCAGTAAAGGCAGAGCCAGGATTCTGACCCAGGTCTTTTTGTTATACCACAATTTTAAAAGATGAGTCTCATTTTTCTTGTGGTAGATGGTGGTAAAAGGGAGTAGGCAGAGTGTACATAGATAAAAAAAGTAAAAGGGTAAGTGGAAAGTTGATTGTGGTATACCTTATTCTAATCAGCCGAAAAAGTATAGAAGATTGATGAAATGATCTTTTAAATATGTATTTCTAAGTGAAATGTAAAACCAAGAAAGCTATTTCAGGAAGGATAGTGAGACTTTCATTGAACTGTTAGAAAGGCATTTATTATGCTAAAATGTCATTAACAGAATGCATTGCATGTTGAAACCAGCCTCTTGAACTATAAGCACTTAGCGACTTTGCTCTGCCCTGTACTGTGCTGCTTCTGCTGTCATCCGGTGTGCCTACAGAAGCCTGGTCTTCATGCAGAAATGCTTATGTCCTCCTGTTCAGATGACTCCTGTTGTTCAGGTGTACTCTGAGAAGAGGATCACAAACATTTTTCTGTTTTGCTAAGAGGAAAACATTGCGGCTTGTCTCTCTTCCCATCCTCCATCATCCAAAATTAACCAGTGGGCTGGATATTACCTGGATATTGCCAGGAGGTGGGCATTAAGACAATATTCTTTAAAAATGAAAATCTTGTGGAGGAGAATCTTTGAGGCAAACTGCTAAATTCGCGGTTTTTTTTTTTTCCCTTACCATCTTCCCCAGGAATATTCTTAGAAGGCATCTGCTTAATTTTGCTCCTAACAGCTAACCTTATCCCATGTTGAGGGTGGTAATACAAGAGTGAGCCTGGGTCAGTCAAAAACAGAATTTGGGCATTTAAGTGATAACAGACAAAAACCCTAAGGACAATGAATGAGCACTTTGCAAATCTCTACAATGAAAAGTTGCCTCTTTGAGGCAGGAGGAGAGAAGCACAGTCCCTGCCTGGTTGCCTGAACTAAAGATGCCATGGAGCAGGAGTGTCTTGGTGCATTGTTCCCCGCTTAGGAGTACCTTTAAAAAGGGGGTAAAATAAATTTGGCTTAATAATTGTATTCTGACTCAGCTCTGAGTTCTTTGTGTCAAATTCCATGGTACAGTGACAGATACAGTATTAGATACTGCCTCAGCTCTCTTCTCTCAGCATAATATTGACAAACACTTGGTAAAATGTGTTATCAGTGTATCTTGGCTTCAGCCTTCCTCTGCATTGACTGAGTTGCTGTTTCTAGCATGATGCATGCTTTGTTAGTGACAGGACGTGAAGTGTCTCAGGATTTCCTTTTGGTGAGGACCCCAGACCACCCGAAGAAGAATTGGAACTTTCTGGACTACAGGTTAAAAACAGCTTTATAACTTAACATATATATATATATAACTTACATATATATAAAACATATATAAATATATAACATATATATAAATATATACCGGGATTTTGCTCTGTCAGGCAACATAAACTGACCCTTGAACACTGTGAGAGTTATGGATGCAGACCCTCTCACACAGTTGAAAATCTGCTATAACTTTTGACTGCCCCAAAACTCAATAGCCTACTGTTGACTGGAAGCCTTATTGATAACACAGTTGATTAATGTGTATTTTGTATATGTAGTATATACCTTATTACAATAAAATAAGCTAGAGAAAAAATGTTACTAAGAAAATCATAAAGAAGAGAAAATATCTTTACTGTTCATTAAGTGGGTCATCATGTGAGCAGGCTGACGAGTAAGAAGAGGAGGAGGGGTAGTCTTGCTGTCTCAGGGGTGGCAGGGAAGGAAGAAAATCTGCATGTAAGTGGCCCTATGCAGTTGAAGGCCGTGTTGTTCAAGAGTCACCAATTTAGCTTCACTTACCACCCCTCAGATCAGAATTACCCAGATTTCCCTGTCTTCAAAGAGACGCAAGGAAATTATGCCAAATGGTGAATATATAGGGTGGAAGTTAAATGAGAGAAGGTTGTATGTGTCATTGATCTCAGCTATGGCATTTGCTGCTGATATAGAACATGCTGTGTATATATCTATAAATACATACACGTGAACACATTGCATGTATATAAAAATTGTTCACACTTTTAGTGGTGCTTACTGGGTATTGGTAAAGGATTGAGTAGGCACACTGAAATGAAACTTCACAAAGCAGATGGAAAAGATGCATTAATAGCCACAGGGGGCAGGGTAAGGGAGCAATTCAGGAAAATGGAGAGGCTTAGCTAAAATTTGTCAGTCAGTAATTCTGGCATTTGAGACTTGTTTTCATACTATGTATATGTAATAGACAAACCATTTTGTAGTAACAGTGTTAGAACAGCCAGGTGCCTGAAGGCAAGCGACACAATTCACTGAAGTGCATACTACAGATGTAGTATCTGGATATCAAGTTTCCCCACTTAAAAAATGAGTGCGATCAAAGGAAAAGCAAGTAATGGGAAGGAGAGAGCAAGTGTGAAAGGTGGCAAACTATTGACAACAATTACAAGGATGAGACTAAGGCCAGTTTAGGG
>NW_012123043.1:5882917-5897320 GCF_000951035.1 Colobus angolensis palliatus
ATCGGCTTCGGGGGAGGGGGCCGAGTTGGCGAGTCTCCCTGTGGGAACGGAGCAGACTAAGCCCCCATTTCCCCTCCAGGAGAGTCAGAAAAAGCGCCTCTCGGCTCCGAGGCTAACCCCACTCTTTTGGGGACGCGCTTCTGAGGAGCTGAGGTCTTCGCTCTTTGCGGGGGTCTTAATCCTTCCTGCGTTCCTCATAGCACCCCTGTTCCTGTTGCTAGCTCTCCATTCCTCGAACTGCCAGCCTCAGTCTGTGCCGGAGATGCCCCCATCTCCGCAGTGCCAGGGCGGTGGGGTGGAAGGAGCAGCCAACCCGAGGCCTGGTGGGGGTGGGGACAGGGGTGGGTGCAACAGGAAAAGAGGGCTGGAATAGAGGTGCCTGAACTGGGAGGGTGGGAGTGGGGTGCTGGCTTACGTCCACGCAGTAGGGATGTTTTCTAGCACAGATTTTGAGGTTTTGATGGTGGGTGGGAAGAGAGAGGTCGGGTTGGAGGACTTGGAGACATGGTGTAGGTGGTTTTCTTTGAGAAGGAGGAGGGATCCAGGACAAGATGCCACTAGGTGCTGATGTCACCTTTGAGGAGAGGTGTGCTGGTAGTTTCCATCAGAGGAGCGGGAGAGTTGAGGCCCTTCTGTGTGGAGAGCAAGTGGTTAAGGAGCCTTTGCTTAGCAGGGAGATTCCCTCCTGGTGTTCGCTTAAGGGTCCTCTCCAGGAGCCAGGTTCCGGGGATTTCTCGTAGTCCTTTCCAGAGTTGTTGGATCTGGTACCTAGTACTTTGTTCAACATCCAGCAAACATTTATTGGACACCTACTCTCTGCCGGATACTGTGCTCGGTGCTAGGTCTTCTGAAGGCAATTTACAGCCACAGAGCAGCTGAAAGGTACACATAGTAGGCACACATAGTAGGTATTCTGTTAACACCTCCCTCACCCCCCACCCCCATTCTGTTACATTGCTGTTGGATTAGAAAAAGAAAGAACTGTGTCCACGTACTTTCAAGGAGCTGTCTGAACTAGACTGCAGCCTACACATCCCCTACCACTATTAACTGGCCAGGTAGTCCCAGGGAAGCTGCCTAAGCAAAAGGGCAGCTTGAATGATTTTCCTTGGCTATTTTCTCAGATTTTGTCCTGAGGTTTGAGGAGGCTTCCTGGGATAAATGGTAGCTCAAAGTAAGGAGATAATGAATGACAAAATGGTTATTGGGGGCCAAGAATGTCCTAGACACTCTGTGTTGTGGGAGACGCCATCTCTGGAAGATGGAAGAGTGTTGGGGAGGAGGGCGTGGAAGGGAATTCTCATCCAGTGGGGTTGGGGTTTGTGCTGCTGAGCATGTCATGATGTCAGAACTGTGCAGTGCATGAGGTCTGGCTGCTGGGCTGTAAAGGAGGGCTGGAGGGGCAGGGCATGGCAGGCAGCCAGGCTCCTGGGTCTCGTCTCTGAGTTGATTGCTGGAATCTTAGAGTTGGAAAGAGTTGTCAGGGATGGCTTGTAGTTCCTCATGGAGCCTCCGAGGATGGCAGAGCTAGAGCTAGGCAAGAGAATGAGTAGTCAGGCTGTGATGGTGATGAGGTGGGGATGAAGGCTCAGCAGGGCCGAGGAGCTGGGTGCTAAGGGGGTTTTAAGAGATGGGCAGTTAGCCGAGGCCTTCGAATGCCAAGGACATTCTCCTCTGGGCTTTAGGCCCTACTGTGTTGACTCCATAGGTGAGTTGCTGTAGAAACAAGGCATGGCAGTTGAGTGGTATGGAGGGGTGTGTGTGCGTGTGTGTGCACATGCGTGAGTGTGTGTGCTCGTGCTTGTGTTGGAGAGGAGGAGTGGTGAGGAGCAGGGAGGATTGAGGGAGTGAAAACTGCCTCAAAGTCTGGGTCCCACGTAGGGAATTGAGAGAAATGGAGGGGAGGGAGTGGGGTCAGAGGGAGGGACAAGTGTGTATTGCAGCCACATGAAGTCACCATCTGTCCCCCTCTGGCCTGCTAGCTCACTGACCTATAATTAGCTCTGGAGGGCATACGGTGCTGGCTCACAGGAGCATGGCACTTCGGGTGGCCAGCAGAGTGGAGGATTCAGAGGGACCATGTTCCTTGATGTACTGTGGAAGGGGCTGCTTCCTCAGTATAGGGGACCCTCTGCATTTGCTGTACTGGGAGGGGCCTGAGGCAACTGAGAATGTCACAGGGACAGTGTTGGTGGGGTAAGCAGCAGTGGGGGAAGGAGCTCTAAGCGAGGATGGCAGGAGACTCCAGGGCTGGGCTGAGCCTGAGGCCTCCCCGCTTGTTGCCTGGCTGCTGGCATAAGAAGCACGATTGCTGCCCAGCTCATTGCTCTGCTTTCAGAGAGGCTCGGGTGCTGCAACCTTAGGGCCTCCTTCAGGTATCTCCGTCCCCCGAGGTGAAGTCAGCTCTAGCATGTAGTAGCCACCTGCCTTTCACTTGGTGATTGAGAGGCCTTGGCTAGGGCTGCTTCGTTTTGAGAGAGCTGGAGGAGAAGCTGCCACCAGTTAATTCCGTTGGTCAAACTCCAAGTGGTGTTCAGCACTGACCCCCTGACTGTGCCAGAGACTGAGTGTTTGGTCACGTGCTTCTCTGTACTGCTCTCCAGTGATTACATGTGTATCTGTGTTCTCTCAAGTAGCCTATGGACTTTCTGTCTTACATGTCTTTTGCTTTCGTAACAGTATCGGATGCATGGAAATCACTCAGTAAGTGATTGTTGGATTGAATTGAAGAAGTCTGTCTTCTGATCCCGAGTTCCATAAAGCAGGGCCTCCTTGCCACTGGAGATATTTAACCTGGAGCAGTGAAACCTCTGGGGACCCAGGACACTGGTGTTACATCCCTGTGGGGGCATTAGATGCTGTGGGCAGTAGATGAAGTGGAAACTCCCCAGTCTCTCATAAAGCATGGCGTATGGGTTTATAACCCTGAACAGTAATATGAATGTATAGTATGGTATATATGTATTTTATATTATGTAAATATATACTGTATATACTACTGTACAGTGATTTTACAAAGAGTACATATGCACAATATGATTTTGTAGTAAAGTGTCAGATGAAATAGCCGATTTGATTTTAGAGGCCTTTTATTGCTTATTTCACCCAGCTATTAGAGTTGAATGCTCATAAGTTAGATATCTACTTGATGTGCCTTCATGGCCACTGTCTTCAGATAGATAACTGTCATTTCAAAGAGAGATGGGTTTTCCATTCAATGGAAGAAAAAGCTTCCTTAGAACGATGAAGCCTTCCTCATTTGATAGTGAGCTCCTTGTTCCTGAAGGATAATCAGGTCAAGACTGGGCTGCCAGGGATGTTGTGAAAGGAACTCCCACACAGGGCAGGAGGTGGCCTTTGTGACCTCCGAGAGCCCTTCTGAGTCCAGCTGTGGGGTGAGGCTGGATGGGAGAGGGCCTCGGCAGCTGCTTCAGAAGATGGCTCTCCTTTGGCCTAGAGGAGCGCTGCTGGGACTGGAGCCCTGGGGAGTGGGGCCAGGCCTGGAGCTTTGCCTGAGCTGTTCCGTGAGGAGTGAGCATTTTGGGACATGCAGTGGGGTGGTCCCAGCAATCTCATGGACATGGAGGCCTGGGCTTGGGAGATGGTGCAGTGCATCCCCGATGGGTGGGGGTAGGTAGAAAGTTGGGGTGGCCCCAGTTCCGTGACTTCAGCTCAAACTAGGCTAGTTGTGGAGCGCCCCAAATTTTTGGTCCCACTTTGGGGCAGAGCACCTGGAGCTAGTGGAGCTTTCATTCTTTCAGTATCACCCCATCCCTCCCTCCTCTCTCGCTCATACCTTCTCACACAGGTTCAGGGCCACACATGGACTTACACTGTCTCATGACCACCAATACACTTTCATGATCACACACGCATACTGGCACAAGCTCTCACAGCCCCCATGTGCTCCTGTGAGCATGTGTGATGTTATGAATCCCAGATGCATGTGCATGTATGAACATACACATTTACTGTCATGGCTGTATACCCACACGTGTGTTCTCATGACCACAATTATATGCAGTCATGAGCCCTGATGTACTTATGATCACACACATCTACATATTGTCATGAGTCTATACACATACTTGCTCTCATGCTTATGCTCTCAGGACACCATACTTATGACCATAACTTTATACACAGACGTACACACAACATACACACTCTCTCTGTCTGCCCCTTTCCCCCTCTCTCTCCCTATTGCCCACACTGGAGTGCTCATGGCTCACTGCAACCTCAACCTCCTGTGTTCAAGTGATCCTCCCACCTCAGCCTCCCTATTAGCTGGGACTACAGGTGCATGCCACCATGCCCAGCTAGTTTTCGTATTTTCAGTAGAGGTGGGGTTTTGCTATGTTGCCCAGGCTGGTTTCCAAGTCCTGAGCTTAAGCAATCTCCCTGCCTTGGCCTTCCAAAGTGCTACTGCGCCTAGGGCTTATGCCCGAGGTATGAACTACTACTGTGCTGGCTTCTCTTCCTTTTTCATGGCCATACATATATACCATGCGTTCTCACGATGACACACACATTCTGTTGCATGAAGATACATGACACCCCCCCCCACTCTCTTTTCATACTGCCCTCCACTTCTGTGACCACATACAAATGCACATTTTGTATGATGCCTGCATTCCTCCCTGCAGTTCTGTACTCTGGACTTTTTACAGCTGGTGCCTATTGGCACTCTGGACCGTCCTCTTCTCTGCTCTGTGATGGCTCCCTAATCTGATGGGTTGTTCTACGAATGCAGTGACTTTGAGGACCGTGTTTAATATTTGTCCCACATGGATCCCTAGTTTTGAAATATTTTTATTCTCCAAATTTGCTATGCTTATTACTTTGTTTCTTCTTCTGCAAACATTATTTGAGGACATTTGTGTTGATTAATGGCTCTGATTAGCAGAAGATGCCTAGAGTTTTCTCTGGGAATGTACTTAATGATGTAAGTTTAGCAAAGGCTGTGTTTGGTGGTGCAGACTCGTATTTTGGCTTGGTAACTATATGATGATCTCTATTAGACATTTGGAGTGTGGAAAATAATTGGTTGGCTCCTGGTGTTACTTGTGTAGCATTCCCAGGGTTGTCATTGTTGCACTGATGTACAGCCTTTCTGAGAACTTTTTTTTTTTTTTTAGCAGGGGCCTTCTGTAGACAATATTTAAACTAGGGATTTTCTAACCTCTTCATGGACTTGGAATCCTTTTATACGATTGAAACCTTAATCAGATGTCCCATAAAACGGACAGATTTGGAGTTAATGGGATTAAAGTAAGAAAAGGGAATTTAGAGCCTTTTGAATTTGTCACACTTCTTCACCCTCCTTTTGGCCCTGGACTGCCCCTAAAGGTACTTTGTCATAAAGCTTAGCTTGCAAACCCCAGTCTTAAGTTAAAGAGGTAGGTGTGATATCTATAATTTTGGGTATTTCAGAAGAGGAACTATTTGTGGGTGGGAGCTCAGAGGCTTGTAGTTCTCCCTTCCCCGCTGTTTTTTTTTGTTGTTGTTGTTGTTGTTGTTTTTGAAATAGGGTCTTACTCTGTCACCCAGGCTGGTGTAAGCAGTGTGATCTTGGCTTACTGCAGCCTCCATCTCCTAGGCTTAAGTGATCCTCCCACTTCAGCCTCCTGAGTAGCTGGGACTACCGATGCATGCCGCTGTGCCCAGCTAATTTTTTTTTTTTTTTTGTAGAGAGGATGTCTCACCACGTTGCCTAGGCTGGTCTTGAACTCCTGGGCTCAAGCAATCTCCCACCTCATCCTCCCAAAGTGCTGGGACTAGAGGCATGAGCCACCATGCCCGGCCTTCCCCATTAATTTTGACATTAGTCCTCCTAGGGTGGCAATGGCAAGGGTGACCATATGGCCAGGTGAAACCTGTGTTCTGGTGTGATTGTTAACAGTGGTTTACTGTCTAAACTATGACCCTCTAAACCAAGAGGGTCCTGGTTTGGACAGTAAGTTCTGTGCTCACTCAAGTGATAGGCCATGTCTTGGGAAGAAGTGGCCCATATCTAACTCCTGGGGAGCAGCTGGAGAGCTGGGCTTCACAGACTCGGGCCCAGGGGAGCCTGTCTGAACAGATGCTTCCTTCCATGTCCCCTGAATGAGCCTGGCATTGGGAGGCTGAGTGTATTCAGAAGCTGGTGCTAACCTGTGCTTGGGCAGCATTTTATACTTCTCAGAACTGTTTCATGTCTGTTACCTCTTTGAGCCTCATGACAACCTGTGAGAGCACTAAAGTGTATTGTGTGTTACAATGTTCATTTTCCAGACTTGGGAACGTGAAGCACAGAGGGGTAAAGTCTCACTACTGGTCGTGTCAGGGGCCCAGAGAACTGGATGCTTTTGAAGTGATCTGTGGCTAGCAGTGGAAACTCTTAAGTAGGGCTCTTCCGAGAGTTTTTTCGCTGGGAATGGCTTCCTGTAGCCAGAATAGATGTTTAATTTTCTTATTGTTGTTCATTGGGCCCAGACTTGAGGCGCTCTGGGAGCCTAGGGTGCTGAGAGTTCATTAACACTTACGGAGTGTTGCTAGGTACTGATTTCAGCACTTTGTGTAGGCTAACTCCAGACATCCTGTGTCCTAGCTGTCTGAGGTGGGTACTGTTATCATCCCCATTCACAGAGGATATGGGGAATGGAAGCTCAGAGAGATTCAGGATCTTCCCAGGGTCACCTGCATGGTCAGTGGGCATGACATCCTTCGGAATCATCAGCTGCTCTGGAGTCTGCCTTTCAAGACAGGAGCAGCCCCCATCTTGCTCTCAAGAAGGTTTAATTTTCAGACTGAGTGTGGTGGCTCACGCCTGTAATACTAGCACTTTGGGAGGCCGAGGTGGGCGGAGAGCTGAGGTCAGGAGTTCAAGACCAGCCTGGCCAAAATGGTGAAATGCCATCTCTACTAAAAATACAAAAACAAACAAACAAAAAACAAATTAGCCAGATGTGGTGGCGGGCGCCTGTAATCCCAGCTACTCAGGAGGCTGAGGCAGGAGAATCACTTGAACCTAGAAGGTGGCCATTGTCAGTCCTATTTTGGAGTTCCCCTTCTTTGAAGTCAGTCAGGGATGGACTGCCCTGGAATGACCGTCAGCACAGGTCTGTTCAGTTCCATGTGTGTTAGGGCCCTGTGTTAGAGTACTCAGGAATGGGTCTACAGATGAGATGATGTAAAGTAAGAGAAGTCCCACGAACAGAGGTATAACTAGAGGGCAGCGCTAGCTCAACGGAAGGCAGATCTCACACATTGGAAGGATCAGAAGAGACTCCATGGAGGAAGTGGTGTTTGAGATGAGCTTAGCAGGGTGATCTAAGCTCATTAGACCAACATGGAAAGGGAGATGAGAGGCAGGCCAGTGAGGACCTGGATGAACAGGAGCTATAGGTGGGCCCTGGGAACAGGCCTCAGTGAATAGGGCTAGGGAAGGGCTAGGGAGCAGCAGGAGAAGAGGTGGGGCTGGGTTTCTGGAGGAGAGGATGAATGAGGGCCAGACTTCTGGGGGCGCAGAGCTGGACAGGGAAGAAGGAGAAGCTTCTGGGCAGCCTGAGGCATGGGCAGCTGGGCTGCAGGCCCACGGCGGGGAGAACGTCTGAGAGTCCCAAGGATGAGGGCTCCCAAGAGTGTCTGCTTCTGCAGTGCCTATGGGAGTGGGGGGCAGTGGGGGGGAACTCAGGGAAGCTGCCTACAACTTGGTGTGGAACCAGCTAGGGGTTGGGAGCAGAGATTTGAGTGCATGGAGGACGGGGCCTTCCAGGGGTGCCTTTCAGTCACCCATGGCCTCATGACCATCTTGGCCGCTCTGCAGAGGCCTTCCCCCAGGCTGGAGGAGGAGAGGGACAGGGAAGGCCGAGGGGAGCTGTCCTCCAGCTGCCATCACCCTGATGAGGGTGGGGAAGGTTTGTTGGAGGAGACATGCAGTCTGAAGGGGTTGTCTTTACCCTCTCTCTTCTTCGTCCTTCTACCCTTCTTTGGCATGAGACAGACCAATGGAATCCTGGTTCTTCATTTCACTAGCTGCGTAGACTTGGTTACATGACATTGCATCTCAGTTCTCACTTCTGTGAAATGGGAAGAAAAATTACATCTTTCTTGCAAATAATTATGAGGATTAAAATAATTCATACCACTTGGAAGCACAGTGCTGGGCACATGGTAAATGTGAGTGACTCATAGCAGCTTTGGCGACTGTTATTTTTCTGGAAGACCCCCGCCCTCCCCATTTCCTCAGATCCTCCCCCCAACCTCCAGTCAGACGGGTGTCTGACCCTCCCCTTTTCCCCGGTAGCTGCCACCTGGAGGCTCCATTTTTGCTGAGCTGAATAGCCCCTCAGACACTCCTAGCAGCCTTGCCCCGGGCTGTGGTCTCCGCAGGGGCTGGCAGCCTTGCCCTTGTTCAGCTCTCTCCGTGGCCGGGCCTGCCATCTGGTAGGCAGGAGGGAGCCAGGCCTGTGTGTGGGGCCAGCTAGAGCAACAGACCCAAGTGCCCATCCCTCCTGTGTGTTAGGAAAAGGTGGGGGTGACTTTTGGGATGCCAAAGAGGCCCCCAAGTTGCCTCTTCTGTGTTTCTAAAGGCCCAAGGCCTACTTTTTATCCAATCCCCCACTCCCCACACGCACACTCACACCCACTCACTCTTGAGCCCTCTTCTGCTGTTTCACAGCCTGCCCACACTCCTCCCCGGCAAAGCCCCTTGCAAATGCTTGCTTTGGGGACTGGCAGCTTTCGCCTCTGAATCAGGACCTGTGAGTGTTACTTAGAAATTGTGCGGGAGTTGAGGAGGCTTCTGTTAGGCCGGGATGATAATTGCGCTATTTAAAGATGGCCCTGGAGCCAGAAGGAGCCGGAAGGAGCCAGATGCCCCACGTGGCTGTCCTGGGGCCCCCTTCTGCTCACTGTGCCTGTGCAGCAGACAGGACAGGGGCAGGAGGTCTTGGACAGTTATCTCAGGGGCATCTGCCTGGCAGTCCTCTCTGGGCTATCTCCAGACCAGCTCTACATGATGCCATTTGGCCAGGGGAGGTGGAGTTGCTCCCTGGCACCTGGTTTAGAGAGAGGCCAGGAAAGGGCTAGTGAGAAGAGAAGCAACCAAAGCCAGCCTCTCAGTTGCTAAAATGACCAGGAGGATTTGGGGAGGCCAGGTTGGACCAGATAGCCAGTACCTCACAGTGGGCAGCCTGAGGTTCTGTTCTGCCTTCCTGAGAACTTCTCCAGCCCCTTTCCTTTAAGAAGCTTTAAAAACTCCACCCACAGGCGGCCAGCACTAAGGTGATTCACACTTCCATGCAATCACAGGGTGCTTTCTACTCTTCATTTACTGCCCAGCCATGATCTCATCCCTCTAAGGTAGGCAAAACCAGGGTTGTGGGTTTTGTCTTATAGCCAAAGCCTCAGTAGGTGGTAACAAGCCTGAGGTCACCCAGCTGGTCTGTGGCAGGACTATACCCTAGTCTCCTGAGTCCCTGCTCTGGGCTTCTACCTTTATGCTACGCTGCAGGCTGCCTGGGGATCTGCTGGGCTGGGGTCATTCCTGGGGTACCTAAACTCCTACCTGGCATACTACAGTCTTCTCCAAAGTTAGTCTTTGCCACAAGGGGCCACTTCCCCAGCCTAGTCTTCTCTTTTGGCCTCTCATGGCATCTTGGTGTGTGTGGAGAGGGGGATGGTGGGGGGGCAGTATGCCTGGATGTGGATGAACTTGGGGAGGTAGGCTGGGGCCATATGGCCTTTCAGTCTCAGGGCTGGAGCATTCAGGGTGGAGGGGCCTGGGCATGGTGGGAGAATTGGGGGAACGGCTGTTATCAGCCTCAGGGAGACAGCAGCTCTGGACAGACTGGGGCAGCAGCCCCTCCTCTCCACTCAACAGCTGCTCTGAGAGGCAGGGAGGTGCGAGTAGGCTGCCCTGGGAGCAGCAGTATTGGGGAAACGAGGGGGCAGATCAAGCTTCTACTTTTTACTTCTGTAGCCTTCTGGGACCCTGCCCTCCACAGTGGCTGTCTGGCTTGGGGAAGGATCCCCTTGACCAGAGTTTGTGTCCAGTTTCTATGCATGGGAGTGTGTTTGTGGCCATGTGTGTATCTGTTCTAGGTCTCCGTGTTTCTGTCTCAGTGCATGTGTGTGTGCATGCCCACATGCCTGTTTGCACTTCTGAGCCCCCCTGGGAAGGGCTGCGAGTGTGAGCTCTGAATTTTCAAGCTGGTGCACTAACTTTCCTTGGATCTAGACCCTGTGTTGCTCCCCAGTCTCCCTCTTCCTTTCCCCTATTTCTGCCTAGAGCATTAGTACTCTGGGGAGGGGGTCCAGGTAGGAGAGGCCAGCCGTTCCCCTGCTGGGTTCAGTCCTGCCACAGGCCTGTGCAGTGTCTGACCTCTCACCTCACACTGGATCCTGATGCTTCCTGTCCACCCTGACCCTCCTAGTCTGCCTGTTATTCTCACCCTGTGGGTGGACAGAAGGCTTTCCTTGTGTCTCCCGTAAGATAGAAGGAAAGGAGGGAAAATGTCATTTTTGGGCCACCTCCAGTGTGCCCATAGCTGTGCTGGGGGCTTCACACCCCTTCTCTCCTTCTACTGGGGCCTCTGAAGACAGTCCTCCCTGAAAAACGACTCAGGTAGTAGCTTTCTAATGTGGACAGGGAGGTTGGAATCTGATTGTAGGCAGAGATTCCCAGCTGCATGCGGCCTTTCTCGTTACTTTCGCGTTACTTCATCGCTGGCTTCTGTTGCTCTGACCATTGGGCCCCTGTGCCAGGCTCAGCGTATCAGCAGAGCCAGGCTGTGCACATGCTAGCTGACCTCGCTGGTGGCTTCTGCAGTGTCAGCAATGGGTAGTGACACCAAGAGAGCAGAATCTCAGCCATGATAGGGGCCTCACTGTAGCCCCACCCTAGGAGAGTGGCACCCCGCACCTCTACATCACCCCTGGGTTCCTTTCCATCATTCAGTCCCTGTTCCGATGCAGAGGTAGGAGGCTGTGAACTCAGAATCCAAGCCTGCTGTCTGCCAGGCCTGTGTGCTGTCCTTGGCAGGTTTTGGAAGCGGGGAATGACTTGAGCCAGAGCCTCCTCCCTGAATTATGGGCAATGTAGCAGGTCAGGGCTCTCTGCCTGCCCCAGTACCCAGTCTGCGCCTCTCCAAACCCTTAGCCATGTTGTGCCAGTGTCCAGGGCAAGAACTCCTCTGCCCCTGTTTCCTATGACCCCAGGAGGTCCAGCCTTTAGGACTCACAGCCACTCCCACTAAGAGTCCTTTCTGCCCATCTGCATTTGCTTGGTTGACTTAAGTGATGGGGAAAAGGTTGGGGATGGCACAGAGACCCTATTTCCTCCCCTCCCACCCCCAGGTCTCAGGAGGACTCTGGGCATCCTGCCGGCTGCTCTCCTGCCACTGACTGAATCATTTCTATATTTGGCCAGTGAACCACGTGGGTAGGGGAACCACTGCCACTGCGGCTGTACTTCTGACAGCTGTGGAGAGCAGGGGGAGGCAGAGGCTGGGCAGTAGGCATGTGCATTCCTTGGGAGAACTAAGGAGGTGCCATCAGAGTGAGTAAGCCTGGAGAAGGGGCATGAGCCAGCACCTCCCTCTCCTCCACTTTCTAGTTCAGGTCCTGTCTCCTCTGCTCCACCCCCCTCCCCAATGCCCTTCTCCACCCAGTTGGTACTCACAGCAGTCTCTTTTCCCACAGACACACTGCCCTCCAGAAACGATGGGTGTCGCTAGATCCAGCTGGGACTCTGCCAGCCTCAGGCGCTCAGTCTAAGAGAAGGGCCATCTTCCAGCCCTGCTCTCCCTGCCTGTCATGGCCACATTCGGCTGCTGTCTGCATGTCTGGGGACACAGGGCACCCAGCCCCAGCCCTGAGAAGTTAAGCCAGGCCTTCTGGCTCAGTTCCACAGGGGCACTCCAGACCCCAGGCCCCTTTCAGAGCAAAAGCAACTGATGCTATGGGAGAAGCCCCTGCCCACCTGTCCACTCGCCTGGCACTGCCCACTCTGAGACCCATGCACTGGGTTCCCCTGGAGGTGCCAACCCTGTGAGTCCCTCCTTGTCCCCTGACGCTGAGAAGGCCCTGTCCTCCCCCACCATGTGTGAGGTGATGCCCACAATCAATGAGGGGGACCCCCTGGGGCCCCCTCATGGCGCCGATGCCGACGCCAACTTCGAGCAGCTGATGGTGAACATGCTGGACGAGCGGGAGAAGTTGCTGGAGTCTCTTCGGGAGAGTCAGGAGACCTTGGTGGCCACGCAGAGCCGGCTCCAGGATGCCCTACATGAGCGGGACCAGCTCCAGCGCCACCTTAACTCTGCCCTCCCCCAGGTAAGGCCCTAAGTCCTGCGTCTCTCTTAACCTCTTTCCCTCCCCTAGCCCTGCTAGATCCACTGGGCCCTCAGCTCATCTGCGTCTATTTGCATATCAACAATTGGAATTAACCGAGCATTTACTCTCCTTCCTCTCTCTATTTGAATTCTTTCCCTGTCACTTCCAAGCTCCTCAGTTTGGAGTTGGTTTCTCCTGGAGAAATGGATGGAATTTGATGTGGGTAGAAAAACGCAACCATAGGAGCCAGCTGCAGTGAGCCCAGGCGGCCAGTAGGTGGCACCCTAGACTGGAAAGCAACCTCCTCCCTGCCTACTTCTCTCCAGGGCCCTGTTCTTGGAGGTGGCGGGTGGGGAATCACAGACAGTAGAGACGGGAGAAGCCTTAGAGATAATCTCATCCATCTCCGTTACTGCATAGATGAAAAAAGCAAGAGACATCACATGGAAGATGATGGGCAGAGCTGAGTCTAGCAGCCGGATGTCTCGACATCCTGTCTCACACTCCTCAACGGCACAGCCACTAGCTGTCCTGTAGTCCTGTGTACTGTGTCCTTTCTGTGGACCAAGCACTTTGTAAGGATTCTCCCACTAAATTCTTACAACCCTGAAGTTGGTGCTATCTTCGTCTTATTGTACAAATCATGGAACTAAAGCTCGGGGAGATGAGTAAGTTGTCCGTGGCCATCCAGGTAGTGTGTGGTGGAGGTGGGAACTGATCCTGGGGCTAAGTGCCTGGAGAGGCCAAGTTTCTCACCACCGCGCCTATTTCTCCCTCACTGCATTGGCCTGGGAGCTCCCTTCTGATGCCTGCTTATCACCCACTTGGTAGATATTCTGGGCATGGCACATGCTCTGGGGATGCAGGAGGGAGTGGGAGCCTGGATGATTTGGTTCTTGGGCTGTTTAGCTGCTGCTTGTCAAAGAAGCTGTGAATTCTGCCTAATAACGAGGCCCAGAGAGGGCTGGGGGTGGTGTGTCTGTGAGACAGTGCCACAGTGACTGTGGAAGCATCCGGCCCTCTCCACCCCTCGTATGAGCAGAGAGATGGGTATTGAAAGCCGGCTCTGGACACATGGCATAGCCTACCCTGACCCAGTGGGGATGCTGCTGGGGTTGGGGAGGCAGCCCTGAGGAGCCGAAGAGCTCAAGCCTCAGTGCCAGGCCCTTTCCGGTGTGTGGGAAGAGAACTAGGGCTGGGCCTGGGTGGGTGAGTTTCCTACGCAGAAGTGATGCTTAGTGGACAAGAATATGGAGCCCTGGTGAAGCAGCCAGGTGGGCAAGTGGGGCCCTCCTCTTTCACTGTGCACGAGGCTCTGAACCTGCCCTAGAGTGAAGGAACTAGTTCCTGCCCCCAAGGAGCTCACAGACGAGGAAGGAGACATGTAACCCATGTGACCGGAGAGAATGCAGAGGAAGATAAGAGAGGCCTAAAAGGGTTAGGAAGCACAGTATCAGTGATAAAAATAGCTGCCTTTGATGGGCTGGGGCTAAGTGCTTTCTATACATTGGCTCATTTGACTCTCATACCAGCACCTGGAGGGAGGACTGTTACCTCTGTCTTACAGATCAGAGAATGTGGCTCAGAGAGGTTAGGTAACTTGTTCAAGGTCATACAGCTAACAGGGGCAGAGCTGAGATTTGATCCCAGGCCTACTCGACTTCCTGCACTGAAGCTTCATGAGGGCAGGGGTTGTGTCTTTCTTGTCACTATATCCCCAGTGACTCGCACAGGACCTGGTACATGATAGGTGCTCACAAATATTTGTGGTTGAATGATGGGCTCCCAAGTTGGTGTTCTTGACCACTCCTCCAAATGGCTTTCTGGAGAGGGAGAGAGCCTCCCCATGGGGAGTCTGGACAGTTCCCAGCAAGGCTTTATCCTTTGAGATGGGCTTGAAGGATGATTACAGTTTCATCGGGTGGTGACAGAGGTTTTCTAGGGGGAGGGAGTCCACTGAGCCAAGGTATGATATTAGGAAGGCACGCTGGTGTTAGAAACAGCAGGTGAGGCGGGACGTGGTGGCTCACACCTGGAATCCCAGCACTTTGGGAGGCCGAGGCGGGCACATCACAATGTCAGGAG